>NW_024376281.1:0-137923 GCF_016808335.1 Panicum virgatum
TTTGCACTAGTTCGGCCCGTTTTGCCCGAGTTTAGTAAGGCAACATAATGGTCCCAAATGCACCCAAATGGTACGAAATGCGCCAAAACATGAGTTTAGGGTCCAATGGGCTGGATCGGGTGCTTTTGTTGTGAAAAATTCCAATGCGACTTCGTGGCACAAACTTTTGCACTAGTTTGGCCCGTTTTGCACCGAGTTTCGTAAGGCAACCAACAGTCCCAAATGCACCCAAACGGTATGAAATGCACCAAACATTAGTTTAGGGTATAATGGGGTGGATCGGGTGCGTTCGTTGCGAAAAATTCTGACGCGACTTCGCAGCACGATCTTTTGCACTAGTTCGACCCGTTTTGCGCCGAGTTTCGTAAGGCAACCAAACGGTCCCAAATGCACCCAAATGGTACGAAATGCACAAAAACATGAGTTTAGGGTCCAATGGGGTGGATCGGGTGCGTTCGTCGTGAAAAACGCGACTTCGTGAAATTTTACACTAATTCGGAACATTTTGCACCGAGTTTCGTAAGGCAACCTAACGGTCCCAAATGTATGCAAATGGTACGAAACGCACCAAAGCATGTGTTTAGGGTCCAATGGGGTGGATAGGGTGCGTTCGTCGTGAAAAACTCCAACGCGTCTTCGTGGCACGAACTTTTGCACAGTTCAAAACATTTTGCCCCGAGTTTCGTAAGGCAACCAATGGTCGCAAATGCACCAAACGGTACGAAATGCAGCAAAACATGAGTTTAGGGTCCAATGGAGTGGATCGGGTGCTTTCGTGGCGAAAAATTCCAATGCGACTTCGTGGCACAAACTTTTGTACTAATTTGAAATGTTTTGCCCGAGTTTCATAAGGCAACTGAATGGTCGCAAATGCACCCAAACGGTACGAAATGCAGCAAAACATGAGTTTAGGTCCAATGGGGGGTCGGGTGCTTTCGTTGCGAAAAATTCCAATGTGACTTCGTGGCACAAACTTTTGCACTAGTTCGGCCTGTTTTGCACCGAGTTTCGTAAGGCAACCTAAAGTCCCCAATGCACCCAAACGGTATGAAACACACCAAAACATTAGTTTAGGGTCCAATGGGGTGGATCGGGTGTCGTTTGCGAAAAATTCTGACGCGACTTCGTGGCACGAAACGTTTGCACTAGTTCGGCCCGTTTTGCCCGAGTTTAGTAAGGCAACATAATGGTCCCAAATGCACGCAAATGGTACGAAATGCGCCAAAACATGAGTTTAGGGTCCAATGGGCTGGATCGGGTGCTTTTGTTGTGAAAAATTCCAATGCGACTTCGTGGCACAAACTTTTGCACTATTTTGGCCCGTTTTGCACCGAGTTTCGTAAGGCAACCTAACGGTCCCAAATGCACCCAAACGGTATGAAACGCACCAAAACATTAGTTTAGGGTATAATGGGGTGGATCGGGTGCGTTCGTTGCGAAAAATTCTGACGCGACTTCGTAGCACGATCTTTTGCACTAGTTCGACCCGTTTTGCGCCGAGTTTCGTAAGGCAACCTAACGGTTCCAAATGCACCCAGATGCTATGAAACACACCAAAACATGAGTTTAGGGTCCAATGGGGTGGATCGGGTGCTTTGTTGTGAAAAATTCCAATGCGACTTCGTGGCACAAACTTTTGCACCAGTTCGGCCCGTTTTGCACCGAGTTACGTGAGGCAACCAAACGATCCCAAATACACCTAAATGGTACGAAACTCACCAAAACATTAGTTTAGGCTCCAATGGGTGGATCGGGTGCTTTCGTTGCGAAAAATTCCAATGCGACTTCGTGCCTCAAACTTTGCACTAGTTCGGCCCGTTTTGCACCGATGTTCGTAAGGCAACCTAACGGTCCCAAATGCACCCAAAATGTACGAAATGCAGAAGAATGAGAGTTTAAAGTCCAATGGGGTGGATCGGGTGCGTTCATCGCAAAATACTCCGACGCGACTTCGTGGCACGAACTTTTGCACTAGTTCGGCCGGTTTTGCACCGAGTTTCGTAAGGCAACCAAACGGTCCCAAATGCACCCAAATGGTATGAAACGCACCAAAACATGGAGTTTAGGGTCCAATGGGTGGGTCGGTGCGTTCGTCGTGAAAAACTCCGACGCGACTTCGTCGCACGAAATTTTACACTAATTCGAAACGTTTTGCCCCGAGTTTCGTAAGGCAACCTAACGGTCCCAAATGCATGCAAATGGTACAAAACGCACCAAAGCATGTGTTTAGGGTCCAATGGGGTGGATAGGGTGCGTTCGTCGCGAAAAACTCTAACGTGTCTTCGTGGCACGAACTTTTGCAATAGTTCGAAACATTTTGCCCGAGTTTCGTAAGGCAACCGAATGGTCGCAAATGCACCCAAACGGTACGAAATGCAGCAAAACATGAGTTTAGGGTCCAATGGAGTGGATCGGGTGCTTTCGTGGCGAAAAATTCCAATGCGACTTCGTGGCACAAACTTTTGTACTAGTTCGAAACGTTTTGCCCCGAGTTTCGTAGGCAACCTAACAGTCCCCAATGCACCCAAATGGTATGAAACACACCAAAACATTAGTTTAGGGTCCAATGGGGTGGATCGGGTGTGTTCGTTGCGAAAATTCTGACGCGACTTCGTGGCACGAACGTTTGCACTAGTTCGGCCCGTTTTGCCCGAGTTTAGTAAGGCAACATAATTGTCCCAAATGCACCCAAATGGTACGAAACGCGCCAAAACATGAGTTTAGGGTCCAATGGGCTGGATCGGGTGCTTTTGTTGTGAAAAATTCCAATGCGACTTCGTGGCACAAACTTTTGCACTAGTTCGGCCCGTTTTGCACCGAGTTTCGTAAGCAACCTAACAGTCCCCAATGCACCCAAACAGTATGAAACACACCAAAACATTAGCTTAGGGTCCAATGGGGTGGATCGGGTGTGTTCGTTGCCAAAAATTCTGACGCGACTTCGTGGCACGAACGTTTGCACTAGTTCGGCCCGTTTTGCCCGAGTTTAGTAAGGCAACATAATGGTCCCAAATGCACCCAAATGGTACGAAATGCGCCAAAACATGAGTTTAGGGTCCAATGGGCTGGATCGGGTGCTTTTGTTGTGAAAAATTCCAATGCGACTTCGTGGCACAAACTTTTGCACTAGTTTGGCCCGTTTTGCACCGAGTTTCGTAAGGCAACCTAACAGTCCCAAATGCACCCAAACGGTATGAAATGCACCAAACATTAGTTTTAGGGTATAATGGGGTGGATCGGGTGCGTTCGTTGCGAAAAATTCTGACGCGACTTCGCAGCACGATCTTTTGCACTACTTCGACCCGTTTTGCGCCGAGTTTAGTAAGGCAACCAAACGGTCCCAAATGCACCCAAATGGTACGAAATGCACAAAAACATGAGTTTAGGGTCCAATGGGGTGGATCGGGTGCGTTCGTCGTGAAAAAACTCCGACGCGACTTCGTCACACGACATTTTACACTAATTCGGAACGTTTTGCACCGAGTTTCGTAAGGCAACCTAACGATCCCAAATGTATGCAAATGGTACGAAACGCACCAAAGCATGTGTTTAGAGTCCAATGGGGTGGATAGGGTGCGTTCGTCGTGAAAAACTCCAACGCGTCTTCGTGGCACGAACTTTTGCACTAGTTCGAAACATTTTGCCCCGTGTTTCGTAAGGCAACCGAATGGTCGCAAATGCACCAAAACGGTACGAAATGCAGCAAAACATGAGTTTAGGGTCCAATGGAGTGGATCGGGTGCTTTCGTGGCGAAAAATTCCAATGCGACTTCGTGGCACAAACTTTTGTACTAGTTCGAAACGTTTTGCCCCGAGTTTCATAAGGCAACTAAATGGTCGCAAATGCACCCAAACGGTACGAAATGCAGCAAAACATGAGTTTAGGTTCCAATGGAGTGGGTCGGGTGCTTTCGTTGCGAAAAATTCCAATGTGACTTCGTGGCACAAACTTTTGCACTAGTTCGGCCCGTTTTGCACCGAGTTTCGTAAGGCAACCTAACAGTCCCCCAATGCACCCAAACGGTATGAAACACACCAAAACACTAGTTTAGGGTCCAATGGGGTGGATCGGGTGTGTTCGTTGCGAAAAATTCTGACGCGACTTCGTGGCACGAACGTTTGCACTAGTTCGGCCCGTTTTGCCCGAGTTTAGTAAGGCAACATAATGGTCCCAAATGCACCCAATGGTACGAAACGCGCCAAAACATGAGTTTAGGGTCCAATGGGCTGGATCGGGTGCTTTTGTTGTGAAAAATTCCAATGCGACTTCGTGGCACAAACTTTTGCACTAGTTCGGCCCGTTTTGCACCGAGTTTCGTAAGCAACCTAACAGTCCCCAATGCACCCAAACGGTATGAAACACACCAAAACATTAGCTTAGGGTCCAATGGGGTGGATCGGGTGTGTTCGTTGCCAAAAATTCTGACGCGACTTCGTGGCACGAACGTTTGCACTAGTTCGGCCCGTTTTGCCCGAGTTTAGTATGGCAACATAATGGTCCCAAATGCACCCAAATGGTACGAAATGCGCCAAAACATGAGTTTACGGTCCAATGGGCTGGACCGGGTGCTTTTGTTGTGAAAAATTCCAATGCGACTTCGTGGCACAAACTTTTGCACTAGTTTGGCCCGTTTTGCATCGAGTTTCGTAAGGCAACCTAACAGTCCCAAATGCACCCAAACGGTATGAAATGCACCAAACATTAGTTTAGGGTATAATGGGGTGGATCGGGTGCGTTCGTTGCGAAAAATTCTGACGCGACTTCGCAGCACGATCTTTTGCACTACTTCGACCCGTTTTGCGCCGAGTTTAGTAAGGCAACCAAACGGTCCCAAATGCACCCAAATGGTACGAAATGCACAAAAACATGAGTTTAGGGTCCAATGGGGTGGATCGGGTGCGTTCGTCGTGAAAAACTCCGACGCGACTTCGTCACACGACATTTTACACTAATTCGGAACGTTTTGCACCGAGTTTCGTAAGGGCAACCTAACGATCCCAAATGTATGCAAATGGTACGAAACGCACCAAAGCATGTGTTTAGAGTCCAATGGGGTGGATAGGGTGCGTTCGTCGTGAAAAACTCCAACGCGTCTTCGTGGCACGAACTTTTGCACTAGTTCGAAACATTTTGCCCCGTGTTTCGTAAGGCAACCGAATGGTCGCAAATGCACCAAAACGGTACGAAATGCAGCAAAACATGAGTTTAGGGTCCAATGGAGTGGATCGGGTGCTTTCGTGGCGAAAAATTCCAATGCGACTTCGTGGCACAAACTTTTGTACTAGTTCGAAACGTTTTGCCCCGAGTTTCATAAGGCAACTGAATGGTCGCAAATGCACCCAAACGGTACAAAATGCAGCAAAACATGAGTTTAGGTTCCAATGGAGTGGGTCGGGTGCTTTCGTTGCGAAAAATTCCAATGTGACTTCGTGGCACAAACTTTTGCACTAGTTCGGCCCGTTTTGCACCGAGTTTCGTAAGGCAACCTAACAGTCCCCAATGCACCCAAACGGTATGAAACACACCAAAACATTAGTTTAGGGTCCAATGGGGTGGATCGGGTGTGTTCGTTGCGAAAAATTCTGACGCGACTTCGTGGCACGAACGTTTGCACTAGTTCGGCCCGTTTTGCCCGAGTTTAGTAAGGCAACATAATGGTCCCAAATGCACCCAAATGGTACGAAACGCGCCAAAACATGAGTTTAGGGTCCAATTGGCTGGATCGGGTGCTTTTGTTGTGAAAAATTCCAATGCGACTTCGTGGCACAAACTTTTGCACTAGTTCGGCCCGTTTTGCACCGAGTTTCGTAAGCAACCTAACAGTCCCCAATGCACCCAAACGGTATGAAACACACCAAAACATTAGCTTAGGGTCCAATGGGGTGGATCGGGTGTGTTCGTTGCCAAAAATTCTGACGCGACTTCGTGGCACGAACGTTTGCACTAGTTCGGCCCGTTTTGCCCGAGTTTAGTATGGCAACATAATGGTCCCAAATGCACCCAAATGGTACGAAATGCGCCAAAACATGAGTTTACGGTCCAATGGGCTGGACCGGGTGCTTTTGTTGTGAAAAATTCCAATGCGACTTCGTGGCACAAACTTTTGCACTAGTTTGGCCCGTTTTGCACCGAGTTTCGTAAGGCAACCTAACAGTCCCAAATGCACCCAAACGGTATGAAATGCACCAAACATTAGTTTAGGGTATAATGGGGTGGATCGGGTGCGTTCGTTGCGAAAAATTCTGACGCGACTTCGCAGCACGATCTTTTGCACTAGTTCGACCCGTTTTGCGCCGAGTTTCGTAAGGCAACCTAACGGTTCCAAATGCACCCAGATGCTATGAAACACACCAAAACATGAGTTTAGGGTCCAATGGGGTGGATCGGGTGCTTTTGTTGTGAAAAATTCCAATGCGACTTCGTGGCACAAACTTTTGCACTAGTTCGGCCCGTTTTGCACCGAGTTACGTGAGGCAACCAAACGATCCCAAATACACCTAAATGGTACGAAACTCACCAAAACATTAGTTTAGGCTCCAATGGGGTGGATCGGGTGCTTTCGTTGTGAAAAATTCCAATGCGACTTCGTGGCTCAAACTTTTGCACTAGTTCGGCCCGTTTTGCACCGATGTTCGTAAGGCAACCTAACGGTCCCAAATGCACCCAAAATGTACGAAATGCAGAAAAACTAGAGTTAAAAGTCCAATGGGGTGGATCGGGTGCGTTCATCGGAAAATACTCCGACGCGACTTCGTGGCACGAACTTTTGCACTAGTTCGGTCGGTTTTGCACCGAGTTTCGTAAGGCAACCAAACGGTCCCAAATGCACCCAAATGGTATGAAACGCACCAAAACATGAGTTTAGGGTCCAATGGGGTGGATCGGGTGCGTTCGTCGTGAAAAACTCCGACGCGACTTCGTCACACGAAATTTTACACTAATTCGGAACGTTTTGCACCGAGTTTCATAAGGCAACCTAACGGTCCCAAATGTATGCAAATGGTACGAAACGCACCAAAGCATGTGTTTAGAGTCCAATGGGGTGGATAGGGTGCGTTCGTCGTGAAAAACTCCAACGCGTCTTCGTGGCACGAACTTTTGCACTAGTTCGAAACATTTTGCCCCGTGTTTCGTAAGGCAACCGAATGGTCGCAAATGCACCAAAACGGTACGAAATGCAGCAAAACATGAGTTTAGGGTCCAATGGAGTGGATCGGGTGCTTTCGTGGCGAAAAATTCCAATGCGACTTCGTGGCACAAACTTTTGTACTAGTTCGAAACGTTTTGCCCCGAGTTTCATAAGGCAACTGAATGGTCGCAAATGCACCCAAACGGTACGAAATGCAGCAAAACATGAGTTTAGGTTCCAATGGAGTGGGTCGGGTGCTTTCGTTGCGAAAAATTCCAATGTGACTTCGTGGCACAAACTTTTGCACTACTTCGGCCCGTTTTGCACCGAGTTTCGTAAGGCAACCTAACAGTCCCCAATGCACCCAAACGGTATGAAACACACCAAAACATTAGTTTAGGGTCCAATGGGGTGGATCGGGTGTGTTCGTTGCGAATAATTCTGACGCGACTTCGTGGCACGAACGTTTGCACTAGTTCGGCCCGTTTTGCCCGAGTTTAGTAAGGCAACATAATGGTCCCAAATGCACCCAAATGGTACGAAACGCGCCAAAACATGAGTTTAGGGTCCAATGGGCTGGATCGGGTGCTTTTGTTGTGAAAAATTCCAATGCGACTTCGTGGCACAAAATTTTGCACTAGTTTGGCCCGTTTTGCACCGAGTTTCGTAAGGCAACCTAACGGTCCCAAATGCACCCAAACGGTATGAAACGCACCAAAACATTAGTTTAGGGTATAATGGGGTGGATCGGGTGCGTTCGTTGCGAAAAATTCTGACGCGACTTCGTAGCACGATCTTTTGCACTAGTTCGACCCGTTTTGCGCCGAGTTTCGTAAGGCAACCTAACGGTTCCAAATGCACCCAGATGCTATGAAACACACCAAAACATGAGTTTAGGGTCCAATGGAGTGGATCGGGTGCTTTCGTGGCGAAAAATTCCAATGCGACTTCGTGGCACAAACTTTTGTACTAGTTCGAAACGTTTTGCCCCGAGTTTCATAAGGCAACTGAATGGTCGCAAATGCACCCAAACGGTACAAAATGCAGCAAAACATGAGTTTAGGTTCCAATGGAGTGGGTCGGGTGCTTTCGTTGCGAAAAATTCCAATGTGACTTCGTGGCACAAACTTTTGCACTAGTTCGGCCCGTTTTGCACCGAGTTTCGTAAGGCAACCTAACAGTCCCCAATGCACCCAAACGGTATGAAACACACCAAAACATTAGTTTAGGGTCCAATGGGGTGGATCGGGTGTGTTCGTTGCGAAAAATTCTGACGCGACTTCGTGGCACGAACGTTTGCACTAGTTCGGCCCGTTTTGCCCGAGTTTAGTAAGGCAACATAATGGTCCCAAATGCACCCAAATGGTACGAAACGCGCCAAAACATGAGTTTAGGGTCCAATTGGCTGGATCGGGTGCTTTTGTTGTGAAAAATTCCAATGCGACTTCGTGGCACAAACTTTTGCACTAGTTCGGCCCGTTTTGCACCGAGTTTCGTAAGCAACCTAACAGTCCCCAATGCACCCAAACGGTATGAAACACACCAAAACATTAGCTTAGGGTCCAATGGGGTGGATCGGGTGTGTTCGTTGCCAAAAATTCTGACGCGACTTCGTGGCACGAACGTTTGCACTAGTTCGGCCCGTTTTGCCCGAGTTTAGTATGGCAACATAATGGTCCCAAATGCACCCAAATGGTACGAAATGCGCCAAAACATGAGTTTACGGTCCAATGGGCTGGACCGGGTGCTTTTGTTGTGAAAAATTCCAATGCGACTTCGTGGCACAAACTTTTGCACTAGTTTGGCCCGTTTTGCACCGAGTTTCGTAAGGCAACCTAACAGTCCCAAATGCACCCAAACGGTATGAAATGCACCAAACATTAGTTTAGGGTATAATGGGGTGGATCGGGTGCGTTCGTTGCGAAAAATTCTGACGCGACTTCGCAGCACGATCTTTTGCACTAGTTCGACCCGTTTTGCGCCGAGTTTCGTAAGGCAACCTAACGGTTCCAAATGCACCCAGATGCTATGAAACACACCAAAACATGAGTTTAGGGTCCAATGGGGTGGATCGGGTGCTTTTGTTGTGAAAAATTCCAATGCGACTTCGTGGCACAAACTTTTGCACTAGTTCGGCCCGTTTTGCACCGAGTTACGTGAGGCAACCAAACGATCCCAAATACACCTAAATGGTACGAAACTCACCAAAACATTAGTTTAGGCTCCAATGGGGTGGATCGGGTGCTTTCGTTGTGAAAAATTCCAATGCGACTTCGTGGCTCAAACTTTTGCACTAGTTCGGCCCGTTTTGCACCGATGTTCGTAAGGCAACCTAACGGTCCCAAATGCACCCAAAATGTACGAAATGCAGAAAAACTAGAGTTAAAAGTCCAATGGGGTGGATCGGGTGCGTTCATCGGAAAATACTCCGACGCGACTTCGTGGCACGAACTTTTGCACTAGTTCGGTCGGTTTTGCACCGAGTTTCGTAAGGCAACCAAACGGTCCCAAATGCACCCAAATGGTATGAAACGCACCAAAACATGAGTTTAGGGTCCAATGGGGTGGATCGGGTGCGTTCGTCGTGAAAAACTCCGACGCGACTTCGTCACATGAAATTTTACACTAATTCGGAACGTTTTGCACCGAGTTTCATAAGGCAACCTAACGGTCCCAAATGTATGCAAATGGTACGAAACGCACCAAAGCATGTGTTTAGAGTCCAATGGGGTGGATAGGGTGCGTTCGTCGTGAAAAACTCCAACGCGTCTTCGTGGCACGAACTTTTGCACTAGTTCGAAACATTTTGCCCCGTGTTTCGTAAGGCAACCGAATGGTCGCAAATGCACCAAAACGGTACGAAATGCAGCAAAACATGAGTTTAGGGTCCAATGGAGTGGATCGGGTGCTTTCGTGGCGAAAAATTCCAATGCGACTTCGTGGCACAAACTTTTGTACTAGTTCGAAACGTTTTGCCCCGAGTTTCATAAGGCAACTGAATGGTCGCAAATGCACCCAAACGGTACGAAATGCAGCAAAACATGAGTTTAGGTTCCAATGGAGTGGGTCGGGTGCTTTCGTTGCGAAAATTCCAATGTGACTTCGTGGCACAAACTTTTGCACTACTTCGGCCCGTTTTGCACCGAGTTTCGTAAGGCAACCTAACAGTCCCCAATGCACCCAAACGGTATGAAACACACCAAAACATTAGTTTAGGGTCCAATGGGGTGGATCGGGTGTGTTCGTTGCGAATAATTCTGACGCGACTTCGTGGCACGAACGTTTGCACTAGTTCGGCCCGTTTTGCCCGAGTTTAGTAAGGCAACATAATGGTCCCAAATGCACCCAAATGGTACGAAACGCGCCAAAACATGAGTTTAGGGTCCAATGGGCTGGATCGGGTGCTTTTGTTGTGAAAAATTCCAATGCGACTTCGTGGCACAAAATTTTGCACTAGTTTGGCCCGTTTTGCACCGAGTTTCGTAAGGCAACCTAACGGTCCCAAATGCACCCAAACGGTATGAAACGCACCAAAACATTAGTTTAGGGTATAATGGGGTGGATCGGGTGCGTTCGTTGCGAAAAATTCTGACGCGACTTCGTAGCACGATCTTTTGCACTAGTTCGACCCGTTTTGCGCCGAGTTTCGTAAGGCAACCTAACGGTTCCAAATGCACCCAGATGCTATGAAACACACCAAAACATGAGTTTAGGGTCCAATGGAGTGGATCGGGTGCTTTCGTGGCGAAAAATTCCAATGCGACTTCGTGGCACAAACTTTTGTACTAGTTCGAAACGTTTTGCCCCGAGTTTCATAAGGCAACTGAATGGTCGCAAATGCACCCAAACGGTACAAAATGCAGCAAAACATGAGTTTAGGTTCCAATGGAGTGGGTCGGGTGCTTTCGTTGCGAAAAATTCCAATGTGACTTCGTGGCACAAACTTTTGCACTAGTTCGGCCCGTTTTGCACCGAGTTTCGTAAGGCAACCTAACAGTCCCCAATGCACCCAAACGGTATGAAACACACCAAAACATTAGTTTAGGGTCCAATGGGGTGGATCGGGTGTGTTCGTTGCGAAAAATTCTGACGCGACTTCGTGGCACGAACGTTTGCACTAGTTCGGCCCGTTTTGCCCGAGTTTAGTAAGGCAACATAATGGTCCCAAATGCACCCAAATGGTACGAAACGCGCCAAAACATGAGTTTAGGGTCCAATTGGCTGGATCGGGTGCTTTTGTTGTGAAAAATTCCAATGCGACTTCGTGGCACAAACTTTTGCACTAGTTCGGCCCGTTTTGCACCGAGTTTCGTAAGCAACCTAACAGTCCCCAATGCACCCAAACGGTATGAAACACACCAAAACATTAGCTTAGGGTCCAATGGGGTGGATCGGGTGTGTTCGTTGCCAAAAATTCTGACGCGACTTCGTGACACGAACGTTTGCACTAGTTCGGCCCGTTTTGCCCGAGTTTAGTATGGCAACATAATGGTCCCAAATGCACCCAAATGGTACGAAATGCGCCAAAACATGAGTTTACGGTCCAATGGGCTGGACCGGGTGCTTTTGTTGTGAAAAATTCCAATGCGACTTCGTGGCACAAACTTTTGCACTAGTTTGGCCCGTTTTGCACCGAGTTTCGTAAGGCAACCTAACAGTCCCAAATGCACCCAAACGGTATGAAATGCACCAAACATTAGTTTAGGGTATAATGGGGTGGATCGGGTGCGTTCGTTGCGAAAAATTCTGACGCGACTTCGCAGCACGATCTTTTGCACTAGTTCGACCCGTTTTGCGCCGAGTTTCGTAAGGCAACCTAACGGTTCCAAATGCACCCAGATGCTATGAAACACACCAAAACATGAGTTTAGGGTCCAATGGGGTGGATCGGGTGCTTTTGTTGTGAAAAATTCCAATGCGACTTCGTGGCACAAACTTTTGCACTAGTTCGGCCCGTTTTGCACCGAGTTACGTGAGGCAACCAAACGATCCCAAATACACCTAAATGGTACGAAACTCACCAAAACATTAGTTTAGGCTCCAATGGGGTGGATCGGGTGCTTTCGTTGTGAAAAATTCCAATGCGACTTCGTGGCTCAAACTTTTGCACTAGTTCGGCCCGTTTTGCACCGATGTTCGTAAGGCAACCTAACGGTCCCAAATGCACCCAAAATGTACGAAATGCAGAAAAACTAGAGTTAAAAGTCCAATGGGGTGGATCGGGTGCGTTCATCGGAAAATACTCCGACGCGACTTCGTGGCACGAACTTTTGCACTAGTTCGGTCGGTTTTGCACCGAGTTTCGTAAGGCAACCAAACGGTCCCAAATGCACCCAAATGGTATGAAACGCACCAAAACATGAGTTTAGGGTCCAATGGGGTGGATCGGGTGCGTTCGTCGTGAAAAACTCCGACGCGACTTCGTCACACGAAATTTTACACTAATTCGGAACGTTTTGCACCGAGTTTCATAAGGCAACCTAACGGTCCCAAATGTATGCAAATGGTACGAAACGCACCAAAGCATGTGTTTAGAGTCCAATGGGGTGGATAGGGTGCGTTCGTCGTGAAAAACTCCAACGCGTCTTCGTGGCACGAACTTTTGCACTAGTTCGAAACATTTTGCCCCGTGTTTCGTAAGGCAACCGAATGGTCGCAAATGCACCAAAACGGTACGAAATGCAGCAAAACATGAGTTTAGGGTCCAATGGAGTGGATCGGGTGCTTTCGTGGCGAAAAATTCCAATGCGACTTCGTGGCACAAACTTTTGTACTAGTTCGAAACGTTTTGCCCCGAGTTTCATAAGGCAACTGAATGGTCGCAAATGCACCCAAACGGTACGAAATGCAGCAAAACATGAGTTTAGGTTCCAATGGAGTGGGTCGGGTGCTTTCGTTGCGAAAAATTCCAATGTGACTTCGTGGCACAAACTTTTGCACTACTTCGGCCCGTTTTGCACCGAGTTTCGTAAGGCAACCTAACAGTCCCCAATGCACCCAAACGGTATGAAACACACCAAAACATTAGTTTAGGGTCCAATGGGGTGGATCGGGTGTGTTCGTTGCGAATAATTCTGACGCGACTTCGTGGCACGAACGTTTGCACTAGTTCGGCCCGTTTTGCCCGAGTTTAGTAAGGCAACATAATGGTCCCAAATGCACCCAAATGGTACGAAACGCGCCAAAACATGAGTTTAGGGTCCAATGTGCTGGATCGGGTGCTTTTGTTGTGAAAAATTCCAATGCGACTTCGTGGCACAAAATTTTGCACTAGTTTGGCCCGTTTTGCACCGAGTTTCGTAAGGCAACCTAACGGTCCCAAATGCACCCAAACGGTATGAAACGCACCAAAACATTAGTTTAGGGTATAATGGGGTGGATCGGGTGCGTTCGTTGCGAAAAATTCTGACGCGACTTCGTAGCACGATCTTTTGCACTAGTTCGACCCGTTTTGCGCCGAGTTTCGTAAGGCAACCTAACGGTTCCAAATGCACCCAGATGCTATGAAACACACCAAAACATGAGTTTAGGGTCCAATGGGGTGGATCGGGTGCTTTTGTTGTGAAAAATTCCAATGCGACTTCGTGGCACAAACTTTTGCACTAGTTCGGCCCGTTTTGCACCGAGTTACGTGAGGCAACCAAACGATCCCAAATACACCTAAATGGTACGAAACTCACCAAAACATTAGTTTAGGCTCCAATGGGGTGGATCGGGTGCTTTCGTTGCGAAAAAGTCCAATGCGACTTCGTGGCTCAAACTTTTGCACTAGTTCGGCCCGTTTTGCACCGATGTTCGTAAGGCAACCAAACGGTCCCAAATGCACCCAAAATGTACGAAATGCAGAAAAACGAGAGTTTAGGGTCCAATGGGGTGGATCGGGTGCGTTCGTCGTGAAAAACTCCGACGCGACTTCGTCGCACGAAATTTTACACTAATTCGAAACGTTTTGCCCCGAGTTTCGTAAGGCAACCTAACGGTCCCAAATGCATGCAAATGGTACGAAACGCACCAAAGCATGTGTTTAGGGTCCAATGGGGTGGATAGGGTGCGTTCGTCGCGAAAAACTCTAACGTGTCTTCGTGGCACGAACTTTTGCAATAGTTCGAAACGTTTTGCCCCGAGTTTCGTAAGGCAACCGAATGGTCGCAAATGCACCCAAACGGTACGAAATGCAGCAAAACATGAGTTTAGGGTCCAATGGAGTGGATCGGGTGCTTTTGTGGTGAAAAATTCCAATGCGACTTCGTGGCACAAACTTTTGTACTAGTTCGAAACGTTTTGCCCCGAGTTTCGTAAGGCAACCGAATGGTCGCAAATGCACCCAAACGGTACGAAATGCAGCAAAACATGAGTTTAGCTTCCAATGGAGTGGATCGGGTGCTTTCGTTGCGAAAAATTCCAATGCGACTTCGTGGCACAAACTTTTGCACTAGTTCGGCCCGTTTTGCACCGAGTTTCGTAAGGCAACCTAACAGTCCCCAATGCACCCAAACGGTATGAAACACACCAAAACATTAGTTTAGGGTCCAATGGGGTGGATCGGGTGTGTTCGTTGCGAAAAATTCTAACGCGACTTCGTGGCACGAACATTTGCACTAGTTCGGCCCATTTTGCATCGAGTTTCGTAAGGCAACCAAATAGTCCCAAATGCTCCCAAATGGTACGAAATGCAGCAAAACGAGAGTTTAGGGTCCAATGGGGTGGATCGGGTGCATTCATCGCGAAAAACTCCGACGCGACTTCGTGGCACGAACTTTTGCACTAGTTGGGCCCGTTTACACCGAGTTTCGTAAGGCAACCAAACGGTCCAAAATGCACCCAAATGGTATGAAACGCACCAAAACATGAGTTTAGGGTCCAATGGGGTGGATCGGGTGCGTTCGTCGTGAAAAACTCCAACGCGTCTTCGTGGCACGAACTTTTGCACTAGTTCGAAACATTTTGCCCCGAGTTTCGTAAGGCAACCGAATGGTCGCAAATGCACCCAAACGGTACGAAATGCAGCAAAACAAGAGTTTAGGGTCCAATGGAGTGGATCGGGTGCTTTCGTGGCGAAAAATTCCAATGCGACTTCGTGGCACAAACTTTTGTACTAGTTCGAAACGTTTTGCCCCGAGTTTCATAAGGCAACTGAATGGTCGCAAATGCACCCAAACGGTACGAAATGCAGCAAAACATGAGTATAGGTTCCAATGGAGTGGGTCAGGTGCTTTCGTTCCGAAAAATTCCAATGTGACTTTGTGGCACAAACTTTTGCACTAGTTCGGCCCGTTTTGCACCGAGTTTCGTAAGGCAACCTAACAGTCCCCAATGCACCCAAACGGTATGAAACACACCAAAACATTAGTTTAGGGTCCAATGGGTCGGATCGGGTGTGTTCGTTGCGAAAAATTCTGACGCGACTTCGTGGCACGAACGTTTGCACTAGTTCGGCCCGTTTTGCCCGAGTTTAGTAAGGCAACATAATGGTCCCAAATGCACCCAAATGGTATGAAACGTGCCAAAACATGAGTTTAGGGTCCAATGGGCTGGATCGGGTGCTTTTGTTGTGAAAAATTCCAATGCGACTTCGTGGCACAAACTTTTGCACTAGTTCGGCCTGTTTTGCACCGAGTTTCGTAAGCAACCTAACAGTCCCCAATGCACCCAAACGGTATGAAACACACCAAAACATTAGCTTAGGGTCCAATGGGGTGGATCGGGTGTGTTCGTTGCCAAAAATTCTGACGCGACTTCGTGGCACGAACGTTTGCACTAGTTCGGCCCGTTTTGCCCGAGTTTAGTAAGGCAACATAATGGTCCCAAATGCACCCAAATGGTACGAAATGCGCCAAAACATGAGTTTAGGGTCCAATGGGCTGGATCGGGTGCTTTTGTTGTGAAAAATTCCAATGCGACTTCGTGGCACAAACTTTTGCACTAGTTTGGCCCGTTTTGCACCGAGTTTCGTAAGGCAACCTAACAGTCCCAAAGGCACCCAAACGGTATGAAATGCACCAAACATTAGTTTAGGGTATAATGGGGTGGATCGGGTGCGTTCGTTGCGAAAAATTCTGACGCGACTTCGCAGCACGATCTTTTGCACTAGTTCGACCCGTTTTGCGCCGAGTTTCGTAAGGCAACCAAACGGTCCCAAATGCACCCAAATGGTACGAAATGCACAAAAACATGAGTTTAGGGTCCAATGGGGTGGATCGGGTGCGTTCGTCGTGAAAAACTCCGACGCGACTTCGTCACACGAAATTTTACACTAATTCGGAACGTTTTGCACCGAGTTTCGTAAGGCAACCTAACGGTCCCAAATGTATGCAAATGGTACGAAACGCACCAAAGCATGTGTTTAGGGTCCAATGGGGTGGATAGGGTGCGTTCGTCGTGAAAAACTCCAACGCGTCTTCGTGGCACGAACTTTTGCACTAGTTCGAAACATTTTGCCCCGTGTTTCGTAAGGCAACCGAATGGTCGCAAATGCACCAAAACGGTATGAAATGCAGCAAAACATGAGTTTAGGGTCCAATGGAGTGGATCGGGTGCTTTCGTGGCGAAAAATTCCAATGCGACTTCGTGGCACAAACTTTTGTACTAGTTCGAAACGTTTTGCCCCGAGTTTCATAAGGCAACTGAATGGTCGCAAATGCACCCAAACGGTACGAAATGCAGCAAAACATGAGTTTAGGTTCCAATGGAGTGGGTCGGGTGCTTTCGTTGCGAAAAATTCCAATGTGACTTCGTGGCACAAACTTTTGCACTAGTTCGGCCCGTTTTGCACCGAGTTTCGTAAGGCAACCTAACAGTCCCCAATGCACCCAAACGGTATGAAACACACCAAAACATTAGTTTAGGGTCCAATGGGGTGGATCGGGTGTGTTCGTTGCGAAAAATTCTGACGCGACTTCGTGGCACGAACGTTTGCACTAGTTCGGCCCGTTTTGCCCGAGTTTAGTAAGGCAACATAATGGTCCCAAATGCACCCAAATGGTACGAAACGCGCCAAAACATGAGTTTAGGGTCCAATGGGCTGGATCGGGTGCTTTTGTTGTGAAAAATTCCAATGCGACTTCGTGGCACAAACTTTTGCACTAGTTCAGCCCGTTTTGCACCGAGTTTCGTAAGCAACCTAACAGTCCCCAATGCACCCAAACGGTATGAAACACACCAAAACATTAGCTTAGGGTCCAATGGGGTGGATCGGGTGTGTTCGTTGCCAAAAATTCTGACGCGACTTCGTCGCACGAACGTTTGCACTAGTTCGGCCCGTTTTGCCCGAGTTTAGTATGGCAACATAATGGTCCCAAATGCACCCAAATGGTACGAAATGCGCCAAAACATGAGTTTACGGTCCAATGGGCTGGACCGGGTGCTTTTGTTGTGAAAAATTCCAATGCGACTTCGTGGCACAAACTTTTGCACTAGTTTGGCCCGTTTTGCACCGAGTTTCGTAAGGCAACCTAACAGTCCCAAATGCACCCAAACGGTATGAAATGCACCAAACATTAGTTTAGGGTATAATGGGGTGGATCGGGTGCGTTCGTTGCGAAAAATTCTGACGCGACTTCGCAGCACGATCTTTTGCACTAGTTCGACCCGTTTTGCGCCGAGTTTAGTAAGGCAACCAAACGGTCCCAAATGCACCCAAATGGTACGAAATGCACAAAAACATGAGTTTAGGGTCCAATGGGGTGGATCGGGTGCGTTCGTTGTGAAAAACTCCGACGCGACTTCGTCACACGAAATTTTACACTAATTCGGAACGTTTTGCACCGAGTTTCGTAAGGCAACCTAACGGTCCCAAATGTATGCAAATGGTACGAAACGCACCAAAGCATGTGTTTAGAGTCCAATGGGTTGGATAGGGTGCGTTCGTCGTGAAAAACTCCAACGCGTCTTCGTGGCACGAACTTTTGCACTAGTTCGAAACATTTTGCCCCGTGTTTCGTAAGGCAACCGAATGGTCGCAAATGCACCAAAACGGTACGAAATGCAGCAAAACATGAGTTTAGGGTCCAATGGAGTGGATCGGGTGCTTTCGTGGCGAAAAATTCCAATGCGACTTCGTGGCACAAACTTTTGTACTAGTTCGAAACGTTTTGCCCCGAGTTTCATAAGGCAACTGAATGGTCGCAAATGCACCCAAACGGTACGAAATGCAGCAAAACATGAGTTTAGGTTCCAATGGAGTGGGTCGGGTGCTTTCGTTGCGAAAAATTCCAATGTGACTTCGTGGCACAAACTTTTGCACTACTTCGGCCCGTTTTGCACCGAGTTTCGTAAGGCAACCTATCAGTCCCCAATGGACCCAAACGGTATGAAACACACCAAAACATTAGTTTAGGGTCCAATGGGGTGGATCGGGTGTGTTCGTTGCGAAAAATTCTGACGCGACTTCGTGGCACGAACGTTTGCACTAGTTCGGCCCGTTTTGCCCGAGTTTAGTAAGGCAACATAATGGTCCCAAATGCACCCAAATGGTACGAAACGCGCCAAAACATGAGTTTAGGGTCCAATGGGCTGGATCGGGTGCTTTTGTTGTGAAAAATTCCAATGCGACTTCGTGGCACAAAATTTTGCACTAGTTTGGCTCGTTTTGCACCGAGTTTCGTAAGGCAACCTAACGGTCCCAAATGCACCCAAACGGTATGAAACGCACCAAAACATTAGTTTAGGGTATAATGGGGTGGATCGGGTGCGTTCGTTGCGAAAAATTCTGACGCGACTTCGTAGCACGATCTTTTGCACTAGTTCGACCCGTTTTGCGCCGAGTTTCGTAAGGCAACCTAACGGTTCCAAATGCACCCAGATGCTATGAAACACACCAAAACATGAGTTTAGGGTCCAATGGGGTGGATCGGGTGCTTTTGTTGTGAAAAATTCCAATGCGACTTCGTGGCACAAACTTTTGCACTAGTTCGGCCCGTTTTGCACCGAGTTACGTGAGGCAACCAAACGATCCCAAATACACCTAAATGGTACGAAACTCACCAAAACATTAGTTTAGGCTCCAATGGGGTGGATCGGGTGCTTTCGTTGCGAAAAATTCCAATGCGACTTCGTGGCTCAAACTTTTGCACTAGTTCGGCCCGTTTTGCACCGATGTTCGTAAGGCAACCTAACGGTCCCAAATGCACCCAAAATGTACGAAATGCAGAAAAACGAGAGTTAAAAGTCCAATGGGGTGGATCGGGTGCGTTCATCGCAAAATACTCCGACGCGACTTCGTGGCACGAACTTTTGCACTAGTTCGGCCGGTTTTGCACCGAGTTTCGTAAGGCAACCAAACGGTCCCAAATGCACCCAAATGGTATGAAACACACCAAAAAATGAGTTTAGGGTCCAATGGGGTGGATCGGGTGCGCTCGTCGTGAAAAACTCCGACGCGACTTCGTCGCACGAAATTTTACACTAATTCGAAACGTTTTGCCCCGAGTTTCGTAAGGCAACCTAACGGTCCCAAATGCATGCAAATGGTACGAAACGCACCAAAGCATGTGTTTAGGGTCCAATGGGGTGGATAGGGTGCGTTCGTCGCGAAAAACTCTAACGTGTCTTCGTGGCACGAACTTTTGCAATAGTTCGAAACGTTTTGCCCCGAGTTTCGTAAGGCAACCGAATGGTCGCAAATGCACCCAAACGGTACGAAATGCAGCAAAACATGAGTTTAGGGTCCAATGGAGTGGATCGGGTGCTTTCGTGGCGAAAAATTCCAATGCGACTTCGTGGCACAAACTTTTGTACTAGTTCGAAACGTTTTGCCCCGAGTTTCGTAAGGCAATCGAATGGTCGCAAATGCACCCAAACGGTACGAAATGCAGCAAAACATGAGTATAGGTTCCAATGGAGTGGGTCGGGTGCTTTCGTTGCGAAAAATTCCAATGTGACTTCGTGGCACAAACTTTTGCACTAGTTCGGCCCGTTTTGCACCGAGTTTCGTAAGGCAACCTAACAGTCCCCAATGCACCCAAACGGTATGAAACACACCAAAACATTAGTTTAGGGTCCAATGGGGTGGATCGGGTGTGTTCGTTGCGAAAAATTCTGACGCGACTTCGTGGCACGAACGTTTGCACTAGTTCGGCCCGTTTTGCCCGAGTTTAGTAAGGCAACATAATGGTCCCAAATGCACCCAAATGGTACGAAACGCGCCAAAACATGAGTTTAGGGTCCAATGGGCTGGATCGGGTGCTTTTGTTGTGAAAAATTCCAATGCGACTTCGTGGCACAAAATTTTGCACTAGTTTGGCTCGTTTTGCACCGAGTTTCGTAAGGCAACCTAACGGTCCCAAATGCACCCAAACGGTATGAAACGCACCAAAACATTAGTTTAGGGTATAATGGGGTGGATCGGGTGCGTTCGTTGCGAAAAATTCTGACGCGACTTCGTAGCACGATCTTTTGCACTAGTTCGACCCGTTTTGCGCCGAGTTTCGTAAGGCAACCTAACGGTTCCAAATGCACCCAGATGCTATGAAACACACCAAAACATGAGTTTAGGGTCCAATGGGGTGGATCGGGTGCTTTTGTTGTGAAAAATTCCAATGCGACTTCGTGGCACAAACTTTTGCACTAGTTCGGCCCGTTTTGCACCGAGTTACGTGAGGCAACCAAACGATCCCAAATACACCTAAATGGTACGAAACTCACCAAAACATTAGTTTAGGCTCCAATGGGGTGGATCGGGTGCTTTCGTTGCGAAAAATTCCAATGCGACTTCGTGGCTCAAACTTTTGCACTAGTTCGGCCCGTTTTGCACCGATGTTCGTAAGGCAACCTAACGGTCCCAAATGCACCCAAAATGTACGAAATGCAGAAAAACGAGAGTTAAAAGTCCAATGGGGTGGATCGGGTGCGTTCATCGCAAAATACTCCGACGCGACTTCGTGGCACGAACTTTTGCACTAGTTCGGCCGGTTTTGCACCGAGTTTCGTAAGGCAACCAAACGGTCCCAAATGCACCCAAATGGTATGAAACACACCAAAACATGAGTTTAGGGTCCAATGGGGTGGATTGGGTGCGCTCGTCGTGAAAAACTCCGACGCGACTTCGTCGCACGAAATTTTACACTAATTCGAAACGTTTTGCCCCGAGTTTCGTAAGGCAACCTAACGGTCCCAAATGCATGCAAATGGTACGAAACGCACCAAAGCATGTGTTTAGGGTCCAATGGGGTGGATAGGGTGCGTTCGTCGCGAAAAACTCTAACGTGTCTCCGTGGCACGAACTTTTGCAATAGTTCGAAACGTTTTGCCCCGAGTTTCGTAAGGCAACCGAATGGTCGCAAATGCACCCAAACGGTACGAAATGCAGCAAAACATGAGTTTAGGGTCCAATGGAGTGGATCGGGTGCTTTCGTGGCGAAAAATTCCAATGCGACTTCGTGGCACAAACTTTTGTACTAGTTCGAAACGTTTTGCCCCGAGTTTCGTAAGGCAATCGAATGGTCGCAAATGCACCCAAACGGTACGAAATGCAGCAAAACATGAGTATAGGTTCCAATGGAGTGGGTCAGGTGCTTTCGTTGCGAAAAATTCCAAGGTGACTTTGTGGCACAAACTTTTGCACTAGTTCGGTCCGTTTTGCACCGAGTTTCGTAAGGCAACCTAACAGTCCCCAATGCACCCAAACGGTATGAAAGACACCAAAACATTAGTTTAGGGTCCAATGGGGTGGATCGGGTGTGTTCGTTGCGAAAAATTCTAACGCGACTTCGTGGCACGAACATTTGCACTAGTTCGGCCCATTTTGCACCGAGTTTCGTAAGGCAACCAAATAGTCCCAAATGCTCCCAAATGGTACGAAATGCAGCAAAACGAGAGTTTAGGGTCCAATGGGGTGGATCGGGTGCATTCATCGCGAAAAACTCCGACGCGACTTCGTGGCACGAACTTTTGCACTAGTTGGGCCCGTTTACACCGAGTTTCGTAAGGCAACCAAACGGTCCAAAATGCACCCAAATGGTATGAAACGCACCAAAACATGAGTTTAGGGTCCAATGGGGTGGATCGGGTGCGTTCGTCGTGAAAAACTCCAACGCGTCTTCGTGGCACGAACTTTTGCACTAGTTCGAAACATTTTGCCCCGTGTTTCGTAAGGCAACCGAATGGTCGCAAATGCACCAAAACGGTACGAAATGCAGCAAAACATGAGTTTAAGGTCCAATGGAGTGGATCGGGTGCTTTCGTGGCGAAAAATTCCAATGCGACTTCGTGGCACAAACTTTTGTACTAGTTCGAAACGTTTTGCCCCGAGTTTCATAAGGCAACTGAATGGTCGCAAATGCACCCAAACGGTACGAAATGCAGCAAAACATGAGTTTAGGTTCCAATGGAGTGGGTCGGGTGCTTTCGTTGCGAAAAATTCCAATGTGACTTCGTGGCACAAACTTTTGCACTAGTTCGGCCCGTTTTGCACCGAGTTTCGTAAGGCAACCTAACAGTCCCCAATGCACCCAAACGGTATGAAACACACCAAAACATTAGTTTAGGGTCCAATGGGGTGGATCGGGTGTGTTCGTTGCGAAAAATTCTGACGCGACTTCGTGGCACGAACGTTTGCACTAGTTCGGCCCGTTTTGCCCGAGTTTAGTAAGGCAACATAATGGTCCCAAATGCACCCAAATGGTACGAAACGCGCCAAAACATGAGTTTAGGGTCCAATGGGCTGGATCGGGTGCTTTTGTTGTGAAAAATTCCAATGCGACTTCGTGGCACAAAATTTTGCACTAGTTTGGCCGTTTTGCACCGAGTTTCGTAAGGCAACCTAACGGTCCCAAATGCACCCAAACGGTATGAAACGCACCAAAACATTAGTTTAGGGTATAATGGGGTGGATCGGGTGCGTTCGTTGCGAAAAATTCTGACGCGACTTCGTAGCACGATCTTTTGCACTAGTTCGACCCGTTTTGCGCCGAGTTTCGTAAGGCAACCTAACGGTTCCAAATGCACCCAGATGCTATGAAACACACCAAAACATGAGTTTAGGGTCCAATGGGGTGGATCGGGTGCTTTTGTTGTGAAAAATTCCAATGCGACTTCGTGGCACAAACTTTTGCACTAGTTCGGCCCGTTTTGCACCGAGTTACGTGAGGCAACCAAACGATCCCAAATACACCTAAATGGTACGAAACTCACCAAAACATTAGTTTAGGCTCCAATGGGGTGGATCGGGTGCTTTCGTTGCGAAAAATTCCAATGCGACTTCGTGGCTCAAACTTTTGCACTAGTTCGGCCCGTTTTGCACCGATGTTCGTAAGGCAACCTAACGGTCCCAAATGCACCCAAAATGTACGAAATGCAGAAAAACGAGAGTTAAAAGTCCAATGGGGTGGATCGGGTGCGTTCATCGCAAAATACTCCGACGCGACTTCGTGGCACGAACTTTTGCACTAGTTCGGCCGGTTTTGCACCGAGTTTCGTAAGGCAACCAAACGGTCCCAAATGCACCCAAATGGTATGAAACACACCAAAACATGAGTTTAGGGTCCAATGGGGTGGATTGGGTGCGCTCGTCGTGAAAAACTCCGACGCGACTTCGTCGCACGAAATTTTACACTAATTCGAAACGTTTTGCCCCGAGTTTCGTAAGGCAACCTAACGGTCCCAAATGCATGCAAATGGTACGAAACGCACCAAAGCATGTGTTTAGGGTCCAATGGGGTGGATAGGGTGCGTTCGTCGCGAAAAACTCTAACGTGTCTTCGTGGCACGAACTTTTGCAATAGTTCGAAACGTTTTGCCCCGAGTTTCGTAAGGCAACCGAATGGTCGCAAATGCACCCAAACGGTACGAAATGCAGCAAAACATGAGTTTAGGGTCCAATGGAGTGGATCGGGTGCTTTCGTGGCGAAAAATTCCAATGCGACTTCGTGGCACAAACTTTTGTACTAGTTTGAAACGTTTTGCCCCGAGTTTCGTAAGGCAATCGAATGGTCGCAAATGCACCCAAACGGTACGAAATGCAGCAAAACATGAGTATAGGTTCCAATGGAGTGGGTCAGGTGCTTTCGTTGCGAAAAATTCCAAGGTGACTTTGTGGCACAAACTTTTGCACTAGTTCGGTCCGTTTTGCACCGAGTTTCGTAAGGCAACCTAACAGTCCCCAATGCACCCAAACGGTATGAAACACACCAAAACATTAGTTTAGGGTCCAATGGGGTGGATCGGGTGTGTTCGTTGCGAAAAATTCTAACGCGACTTCGTGGCACGAACATTTGCACAAGTTCGGCCCATTTTGCACCGAGTTTCGTAAGGCAACCAAATAGTCCCAAATGCTCCCAAATGGTACGAAATGCAGCAAAACGAGAGTTTAGGGTCCAATGGGGTGGATCGGGTGCATTCATCGCGAAAAACTCCGACGCGACTTCGTGGCACGAACTTTTGCACTAGTTGGGCCCGTTTACACCGAGTTTCGTAAGGCAACCAAACGGTCCAAAATGCACCCAAATGGTATGAAACGCACCAAAACATGAGTTTAGGGTCCAATGGGGTGGATCGGGTGCGTTCGTCGTGAAAAACTCCAACGCGTCTTCGTGGCACGAACTTTTGCACTAGTTCGAAACATTTTGCCCCGTGTTTCGTAAGGCAACCGAATGGTCGCAAATGCACCAAAACGGTACGAAATGCAGCAAAACATGAGTTTAAGGTCCAATGGAGTGGATCGGGTGCTTTCGTGGCGAAAAATTCCAATGCGACTTCGTGGCACAAACTTTTGTACTAGTTCGAAACGTTTTGCCCCGAGTTTCATAAGGCAACTGAATGGTCGCAAATGCACCCAAACGGTACGAAATGCAGCAAAACATGAGTTTAGGTTCCAATGGAGTGGGTCGGGTGCTTTCGTTGCGAAAAATTCCAATGTGACTTCGTGGCACAAACTTTTGCACTAGTTCGGCCCGTTTTGCACCGAGTTTCGTAAGGCAACCTAACAGTCCCCAATGCACCCAAACGGTATGAAACACACCAAAACATTAGTTTAGGGTCCAATGGGGTGGATCGGGTGTGTTCGTTGCGAAAAATTCTGACGCGACTTCGTGGCACGAACGTTTGCACTAGTTCGGCCCGTTTTGCCCGAGTTTAGTAAGGCAACATAATGGTCCCAAATGCACCCAAATGGTACGAAACGCGCCAAAACATGAGTTTAGGGTCCAATGGGGTGGATCGGGTGCTTTTGTTGTGAAAAATTCCAATGCGACTTCGTGGCACAAAATTTTGCACTAGTTTGGCCGTTTTGCACCGAGTTTCGTAAGGCAACCTAACGGTCCCAAATGCACCCAAACGGTATGAAACGCACCAAAACATTAGTTTAGGGTATAATGGGGTGGATCGGGTGCGTTCGTTGCGAAAAATTCTGACGCGACTTCGTAGCACGATCTTTTGCACTAGTTCGACCCGTTTTGCGCCGAGTTTCGTAAGGCAACCTAACGGTTCCAAATGCACCCAGATGCTATGAAACACACCAAAACATGAGTTTAGGGTCCAATGGGCTGGATCGGGTGCTTTTGTTGTGAAAAATTCCAATGCGACTTCGTGGCACAAACTTTTGCACTAGTTCGGCCCGTTTTGCACCGAGTTACGTGAGGCAACCAAACGATCCCAAATACACCTAAATGGTACGAAACTCACCAAAACATTAGTTTAGGCTCCAATGGGGTGGATCGGGTGCTTTCGTTGCGAAAAATTCAAATGCGACTTCGTGGCTCAAACTTTTGCACTAGTTCGGCCTGTTTTGCGCCGAGTTTAGTAAGGCAACCAAACGGTCCCAAATGCACCCAAATGGTACGAAATGCACAAAAACATGAGTTTAGGGTCCAATGGGGTGGACCGGGTGCGTTCGTCGTGAAAAACTCCGACGCGACTTCGTCACACGAAATTTTACACTAATTCGGAACGTTTTGCACCGAGTTTCGTAAGGCAACCTAACGGTCCCAAATGTATGCAAATGGTACGAAACGCACCAAAGCATGTGTTTAGAGTCCAATGGGGTGGATAGGGTGCGTTCGTCGTGAAAAACTCCAACGCGTCTTCGTGGCACGAACTTTTGCACTAGTTCGAAACATTTTGCCCCGTGTTTCGTAAGGCAACCGAATGGTCGCAAATGCACCAAAACGGTACGAAATGCAGCAAAACATGAGTTTAGGGTCCAATGGAGTGGATCGGGTGCTTTCGTGGCGAAAAATTCCAATGCGACTTCGTGGCACAAACTTTTGTACTAGTTCGAAACGTTTTGCCCCGAGTTTCATAAGGCAACTGAATGGTCGCAAATGCACCCAAACGGTACGAAATGCAGCAAAACATGAGTTTAGGTTCCAATGGACTGGGTCGGGTGCTTTCGTTGCGAAAAATTCCAATGTGACTTCGTGGCACAAACTTTTGCACTAGTTCGGCCCGTTTTGCACCGAGTTTCGTAAGGCAACCTAACAGTCCCCAATGCACCCAAACGGTATGAAACACACCAAAACATTAGTTTAGGGTCCAATGGGGTGGATCGGGTGTGTTCGTTGCGAAAAATTCTGACGCGACTTCGTGGCACGAACGTTTGCACTAGTTCGGCCCGTTTTGCCCGAGTTTAGTAAGGCAACATAATGGTCCCAAATGCACCCAAATGGTACGAAACGCGCCAAAACATGAGTTTAGGGTCCAATGGGCTGGATCGGGTGCTTTTGTTGTGAAAAATTCCAATGCGACTTCGTGGCACAAAATTTTGCACTAGTTTGGCCCGTTTTGCACCGAGTTTCGTAAGGCAACCTAACGGTCCCAAATGCACCCAAACGGTATGAAACGCACCAAAACATTAGTTTAGGGTATAATGGGGTGGATCGGGTGCGTTCGTTGCGAAAAATTCTAACGCGACTTCGTAGCACGATCTTTTGCACTAGTTCGACCCGTTTTGCGCCGAGTTTCGTAAGGCAACCTAACGGTTCCAAATGCACCCAGATGCTATGAAACACACCAAAACATGAGTTTAGGGTCCAATGGGGTGGATCGGGTGCTTTTGTTGTGAAAAATTCCAATGCGACTTCGTGGCACAAACTTTTGCACTAGTTCGGCCCGTTTTGCACCGAGTTACGTGAGGCAACCAAACGATCCCAAATACACCTAAATGGTACGAAACTCACCAAAACATTAGTTTAGGCTCCAATGGGGTGGATCGGGTGCTTTCGTTGCGAAAAATTCCAATGCGACTTCGTGGCTCAAACTTTTGCACTAGTTCGGCCCGTTTTGCACAGATGTTCGTAAGGCAACCTAACGGTCCCAAATGCACCCAAAATGTACGAAATGCAGAAAAACGAGAGTTTAAAGTCCAATGGGGTGGATCGGGTGCGTTCATCGCAAAATACTCTGACGCGACTTCGTGGCACGAACTTTTGCACTAGTTCGGCCGGTTTTGCACCGAGTTTCGTAAGGCAACCAAACGGTCCCAAATGCACCCAAATGGTATGAAACACACCAAAACATGAGTTTAGGGTCCAATGGGGTGGATCGGGTGCGCTCGTCGTGAAAAACTCCGACGCGACTTCGTCGCACGAAATTTTACACTAATTCGAAACGTTTTGCCCCGAGTTTCGTAAGGCAACCTAACGGTCCCAAATGCATGCAAATGGTACGAAACGCACCAAAGCATGTGTTTACGGTCCAATGGGGTGGATAGGGTGCGTTCGTCGCGAAAAACTCTAACGTGTCTTCGTGGCACGAACTTTTGCAATAGTTCGAAACGTTTTGCCCCGAGTTTCGTAAGGCAACCGAATGGTCGCAAATGCACCCAAACGGTACGAAATGCAGCAAAACAAGAGTTTAGGGTCCAATGGAGTGGATCGGGTGCTTTCGTGGTGAAAAATTCCAATGCGACTTCCTGGCACAAACTTTTGTACTAGTTCGAAACGTTTTGCCCCGAGTTTCGTAAGGCAACCGAATGGTCGCAAATGCACCCAAACGGTACGAAATGCAGCAAAACATGAGTATAGGTTCCAGTGGAGTGGGTCGGGTGCTTTCGTTGCGAAAAATTCCAATGTGACTTCGTGGCACAAACTTTTGCACTAGTTCGGCCCGTTTTGCACCGAGTTTCGTAAGGCAACCTAACAGTCCCCAATGCACCCAAACGGTATGAAACACACCAAAACATTAGTTTAGGGTCCAATGGGTCGGATCGGGTGTGTTCGTTGCGAAAAATTCTGACGCGACTTCGTGGCACGAACGTTTGCACTAGTTCGCCCTGTTTTGCCCGAGTTTAGTAAGGCAACATAATGGTCCCAAATGCACCCAAATGGTATGAAATGTGCCAAAACATGAGTTTAGGGTCCAATGGGCTGGATCGGGTGCTTTTGTTGTGAAAAATTCCAATGCGACTTCGTGGCACAAACTTTTGCACTAGTTCGGCCTGTTTTGCACCGAGTTTCGTAAGCAACCTAACAGTCCCCAATGCACCCAAACGGTATGAAACACACCAAAACATTAGCTTAGGGTCCAATGGGGTGGATCGGGTGTGTTCGTTGCCAAAAATTCTGACGCGACTTCGTGGCACGAACGTTTGCACTAGTTCGGCCCGTTTTGCCCGAGTTTAGTAAGGCAACATAATGGTCCCAAATGCACCCAAATGGTACGAAATGCGCCAAAACATGAGTTTAGGGTCCAATGGGCTGGATCGGGTGCTTTTGTTGTGAAAAATTCCAATGCGACTTCGTGGCACAAACTTTTGCACTAGTTTGGCCCGTTTTGCACCGAGTTTCGTAAGGCAACCTAACAGTCCCAAATGCACCCAAACGGTATGAAATGCACCAAACATTAGTTTAGGGTATAATGGGGTGGATCGGGTGCGTTCGTTGCGAAAAATTCTGACGCGACTTCGCAGCACGATCTTTTGCAATAGTTCGACCCGTTTTGCGCCGAGTTTCGTAAGGCAACCAAACGGTCCCAAATGCACCCAAATGGTACGAAATGCACAAAAACATGAGTTTAGGGTCCAATGGGGTGGATCGGGTGCGTTCGTCGTGAAAAACTCCGACGCGACTTCGTCACTCGAAATTTTACACTAATTCGGAACGTTTTGCACCGAGTTTCGTAAGGCAACCTAACGGTCCCAAATGTATGCAAATGGTACGAAACGCACCAAAGCATGTGTTTAGGGTCCAATGGGGTGGATAGGGTGCGTTCGTCGTGAAAAACTCCAACGCGTCTTCGTGGCACAAACTTTTGCACTAGTTCGAAACATTTTGCCCCGTGTTTCGTAAGGCAACCGAATGGTCGCAAATGCACCAAAACGGTACGAAATGCAGCAAAACATGAGTTTAGGGTCCAATGGAGTGGATCGGGTGCTTTCGTGGCGAAACATTCCAATACGACTTCGTGGCACAAACTTTTGTACTAGTTCGAAACGTTTTGCCCCGAGTTTCATAAGGCAACTGAATGGTCGCAAATGCACCCAAACGGTACGAAATGCAGCAAAACATGAGTTTAGGTTCCAATGGAGTGGGTCGGGTGCTTTCGTTGCGAAAAATTCCAATGTGACTTCGTGGCACAAACTTTTGCACTAGTTCGGCCCGTTTTGCACCGAGTTACGTGAGGCAACCTAACAGTCCCCAATGCACCCAAACGGTATGAAACACACCAAAACATTAGTTTAGGGTCCAATGGGGTGGATCGGGTGTGTTCGTTGCGAAAAATTCTGACGCGACTTCGTGGCACGAAAGTTTGCACTAGTTCGGCCCATTTTGCCCGAGTTTAGTAAGGCAACATAATGGTCCCAAATGCACCCAAATGGTACGAAACGCGCCAAAACATGAGTTTAGGGTCCAATGGGCTGGATCGGGTGCTTTTGTTGTGAAAAATTCCAATGCGACTTCGTGGCACAAACTTTTGCACTAGTTTGGCCCGTTTTGCACCGAGTTTCGTAAGGCAACCTAACGGTCCCAAATGCACCCAAACGGCATGAAACGCACCAAAACATTAGTTTAGGGTATAATGGGGTGGATCGGGTGCGTTCGTTGCGAAAAATTCTGACGCGACTTCGTAGCACGATCTTTTGCACTAGTTCGACCCGTTTTGCGCCGAGTTTCGTAAGGCAAACTAACGGTTCCAAATGCACCCAGATGCTATGAAACACACCAAAACATGAGTTTAGGGTCCAATGGGGTGGATCGGGTGCTTTTGTTGTGAAAAATTCCAATGCGACTTCGTGGCACAAACTTTTGCACTAGTTCGGTCCGTTTTGCACCGAGTTACGTGAGGCAACCAAACGATCCCAAATACACCTAAATGGTACGAAACTCACCAAAACATTAGTTTAGGCTCCAATGGGGTGGATCGGGTGCTTTCGTTGCGAAAAATTCCAATGCGACTTCGTGGCTCAAACTTTTGCACTAGTTCGGCCCGTTTTGCACCGATGTTCGTAAGGCAACCTAACGGTCCCAAATGCACCCAAAATGTACGAAATGCAGAAAAACGAGAGTTTAAAGTCCAATGGGGTGGATCGGGTGCGTTCATCGCAAAATACTCCGACGCGACTTCGTGGCACGAACTTTTGCACTAGTTCGGCCGGTTTTGCACCGAGTTTCGTAAGGCAACCAAACGGTCCCAAATGCACCCAAATGGTATGAAACGCACCAAAACATGAGTTTAGGGTCCAATGGGGTGGATCGGGTGCGTTCATCGTGAAAAACTCCGACGCGACTTCGTCGCACGAAATTTTACACTAATTCGAAACGTTTTGCCCCGAGTTTCGTAAGGCAACCTAACGGTCCCAAATGCATGCAAATGGTACGAAACGCACCAAAGCATGTGTTTAGGGTCCAATTGGGGTGGATAGGGTGCGTTCGTCGCGAAAAACTCTAACGCGTCTTCGTGGCACGAACTTTTGCAATAGTTCGAAACATTTTGGCCCGAGTTTCGTAAGGCAACCGAATGGTCGCAAATGCACCCAAACGGTACGAAATGCAGCAAAACATGAGTTTAGGGTCCAATGGAGTGGATCGGGTGCTTTCGTTGCGAAAAATTCCAATGCGACTTCGTGGCACTAACTTTTGTACTAGTTCGAAACGTTTTGCCCCGAGTTTCGTAAGGCAACCGAATGGTCGCAAATGCACCCAAACGGTACGAAATGCAGCAAAACATGACTTTAGGTTCCAATGGAGTGGATCGGGTGCTTTTGTTGCGAAAAATTCCAATGCGACTTCGTGGCACAAACTTTTGCACGAGTTCGGCCCGTTTTGCACCGTGTTTCGTAAGGCAACCTAACAGTCCCCAATGCACCCAAACGGTATGAAACACACCAAAACATTAGTTTAGGGTCCAATGGGGTGGATCGGGTGTGTTCGTTGCGAAAAATTCTGACGCGACTTCGTGGCACGAACGTTTGCACTAGTTCGGCCCGTTTTGCTCGAGTTTAGTAAGGCAACATAATGGTCCCAAATGCACCCAAATGGTACGATACGCGCCAAAACATGAGTTTAGGGTCCAATGGGGTGCATCGGGTGCTTTCGTTGTGAAAAATTCCAATGCGACTTCGTGGCACAAACTTTTGCACTAGTTCGGCCCGTTTTGCACCGAGTTTCGTAAGCAACCTAACGGTCCCAAATGCACCCAAACGGTATTAAACGTGCCAAAACATTAGTTTAGGGTCCAAAGGGGAGGATCGGGTGTGTTCGTTGCGAAAAATTATAATGCGACTTCGTGGCACGAAGTTTTGCACTAGTTCGACCCGTTTTGCACCGAGTTACGTAAGGCAACCAAACGATCCCAAATACACCTAAATGGTACGAAACTCACCAAAACATTAGTTTAGGCTCCAATGGGGTGGATCAGGTGCTTTTGTTGCGAAAAATTCCAATGCGACTTCGTGGCTCAAACTTTTGCACTAGTTCGGCCAGTTTTGCACAGATGTTCGTAAGGCAACCTAACGGTCCCAAATGCACCCAAAAGGTACGAAATGCAGCAAAACGAGAGTTTAAAGTCCAATGGGGTGGATCGGGTGTGTTCATCGCGAAATACTCCGACGCGACTTCGTGGCACGAACTTTTGCACTAGTTCGCCCCGTTTTGCACCGAGTTTCGTAAGGCAACCAAACGGTCCCAAATGCACCCAAATGGTATGAAATGCACCAAAACATGAGTTTAGGGTCCAATGGGGTGGATCGGGTGCGTTCGTCGTGAAAAGCTCCGACGCGACTTCGTCGCACGAAATTTTACACTAATTCGGAACGTTTTGCCCCGAGTTTCGTAAGGCAACCTAACGGTCCCAAATGCATGCAAATGGTACGAAATGCACCAAAGCATGTGTTTAGGGTCCAATGGGGTGGATCGGATGCGTTCGTCGTGAAAAACTCCGACGCGTCTTCGTGGCACGAACTTTTGCACTAGTTTGAAACGTTTTGCCCCGGGTTTTGTAAGGCAATCGAATGGTCGCAAATGCACCTAAATGGTACGAAATGCACCAAAACATGAGTTTAGGGTCCAATGGAGTGGATCGAGTGGGTTCGTTGCGAAATATTCTGATGCGACTTCGTGGCACGAACTTTTACACTAGTTCGGCCCGTTTTGCCCCGAGTTTAGTAAGGCAACCTAACGGTCCCAAATGCACCCAAATGATATGAAACGCACCAAAACATGAGTTTAGGGTCCAATGGAGTGGATCGGGTGCTTTCGTTGCGAAAAATTCCAATGCGACTTCGTGGCACAAACTTTTCCACTAGTTCGGCCCGATTTGCACCGAGTTTCATAAGGCAACCTAACAATCCCCAATACACCCAAACGGTATGAAACACACCAAACCATTAGTTTAGGGTCCAATGGGGTGGATCGGGTGTGTTCGTTGTGAAAAATTCTGACGTGACTTCGTGGCACGAACGTTTGCACTAGTTCGGCCCGTTTTGCCCTAGTTTAGTAAGGAAACATAATGGTCCCAAATGCACCCAAATGGTACAAAACGCGCCAAAACATGAGTTTAGGGTCCAATGGGGTGGATCGGGTGCTTTTGTTGTTAAAAATTCCAATGCGACTTCGTGGCACAAACTTTTGCACTAGTTCGGCCCGTTTTGCACCGAGTTTCGTAAGGCAACCTAACAGTCCCCAATGCACCCAAACAGTATGAAACACACCAAAACATTAGTTTAGGGTCCAATGGGGTGGATCGGGTGCTTTTGTTGTGAAAAATTCCAATGCGACTTCATGGCACAAACTTTTGCACTAGTTCGGCCCGTTTTGCCCCGAGTGTCGTACGGCAACCTAACGGTCCCAAATGCACCCAAACGGTGTTAAAACCACCAAAACATTGTTTAGGGTCCAATGGGTTGGATTGGGTGTGTTTGTTGCGAAAAATTCCGATACGACTTCGTGGCACGAAGTTTTGCACTAGTTCGGCCCATTTTGCACCGAGTTTCGTAAGGCAACCAAATAGTCCCAAATTCTCCCAAATGGTACGAAATGCAGCAAAACGAGAGTTTAGGGTCCAATGGTGTGGATCGGGTGCATTCATTGCGAAAAACTCCGACGCGACTTCGTGGCACGAACTTTTGCACTAGTTGGGCCCGTTTGCACCGAGTTTCGTAAGGCAACCAAACGGTCCCAAATGCACCCAAATGGTATGAAACGCACCAAAACATGAGTTTAGGGTCTAATGGGGTGGATCGGGTGCGTTCGTCGTGAAAAACTCCGAAGCGACTTCGTCGCACGCAATTTTACACTAATTCGGAACGTTTTGCCCTGAGTTTCGTAAGGCAACCTAACGGTCCCAAATGCATGCAAATGGTACGAAACACACCAAAGCATGTGCTTAGGGTCCAATGGGCTGGATCGGGTGCGTTCGTCGTGAAAAACTCTGACGCGTCTTCGTGGCACGAACTTTTGCACTAGTTCGAAATGTTTTGCCCCGAGTTTCGTAAGGCAATCGAATGGTCGCAAATGCACCCAAACGGTACGAAATGCAACAAAACATGAGTTTTGGGTCCAATGGAGTGGATTGGGTGCTTTCGTGGCGAAAAATTCCAATGCGACTTCGTGGCACAAACTTTTCCACTAGTTCGGCCCGTTTTGCACTGAGTTTCGTAAGGCAACCAAACAGTCCCAAATATACCCAAATGGTACGAATCTCACCAAAACAAGAGTTTAGGGTTCCATGGGGTGGATCGGGTGCTTTCGTTCCGAGAAATTCCAATGCGACTTCGTGGCACAAACTTTTGCACTAGTTCGGCCCGTTTTGCACCGAGTTTCGTAAGGCAACCTAACGGTCCCAAATGCACCCAAATAGTATGAAATGCACCAAAACATTAGTTTAGGGTCCAATGGGGTGGATCGGGTGCGTTTGTTGCAAAAAATTCTGATACGACTTCGTGGCACGATGTTTTGCACTAGTTCGGCCCATTTTGCACCGAGTTTCGTAAGGCAACCAAATAGTCCCAAATTCTCCCAAATGGTACGAAATGCAGCAAAACGAGAGTTTTGGGTCCAATGGTGTGGATCGGGTGCATTCATTGCGAAAAACTCCGACGCGACTTCGTGGCACGAACTTTTGCACTAGTTGGGCCCATTTGCACCGAGTTTCGTAAGGCAACCAAACGGTCCCAAATAAACCCAAATGGTATGAAACGCACCAAAACATGAGTTTAGGGTCCAATGGGGTGGATCGGGTGCGTTCGTCGTGAAAAACTCCGACGCGACTTCGTCGCACGAAATTTTACACTAATTCGGAACGTTTTGCCCCGAGTTTCGTAAGGCAACCTAACGGTCCCAAATGCATGCAAATGGTAAAAAACACACCAAAGCATGTGTTTAGGGTCCCATGGGCTGGATCGAGTGCGTTCGTCGTGAAAAACTCTGACGCGTCTTCGTGGCACGAACTTTTGCACTAGTTCGAAATGTTTTGCCCCGAGTTTCGTAAGGCAATCGAATGGTCACAAATGCACCCAAACGGTACGAAATGCAACAAAACATGAGTTTTGGGTCCAATGGAGTAATCGGGTGCTTTCGTGGCGAAAAATTCCAATGCGACTTCGTGGCACAAACTTTTCCACTAGTTCGGCCCGTTTTGCACTGAGTTTCGTAAGGCAACCAAACAGTCCCAAATACACCCAAATGGTACGAATCTCACCAAAACAAGAGTTTAGGGTTCCATGGGGTGGATCGGGTGCTTTCGTTCCGAGAAATTCCAATTTGACTTCGTGGCACAAACTTTTGCACTAGTTCGGCCCGTTTTGCGCCGAGTTTCGTAAGGCAACCTAACGGTCCGAAATGCACCCAAATAGTATGAAACGCACCAAAACATTAGTTTAGGGTCCAATGGGGTGGATCAGGTGTGTTTGTTGCAAAAAATTCCGATACGACTTCGTGGCACGATGTTTTGCACTAGTTCAGCCCGTTTTGCAACGAGTTTCGTAAGGCAACCAAACGGTCCCAAATGCACCTAAATGGTACGAAACTCACCAAAACATGAGTTTAGGGTCCAATGGGGTGGATTGGGTGTGTTTATTGCGAAAAATTCCAATGCAACTTCGTGGCACAAACTTTTGCACTAGTTCGGCCCATTTTGCACCGGGTTTCGTACGGCAACCAAACGGTCCCAAATGCACCCAAATGGTACGAGATGCAGAAAAACGAGTGTTTATGTTCCAATGGTGTGGATCGGGTGCGTTCATTGCGAAAAACTCCGACGTGACTTCGTGGCACGAACTTTTGCACTAGTTCGGCCCGTTTTGCACCGAGTTTCGTAAGGCAACTAAACGGTCCCAAATGCACCCAAATGGTATGAAACGCACCAAAACATGAGTTTAGGGTCCAATGGGGTGGATCGGGTGCGTTCGTCGTGAAAAACTCCGACGCGACTTCGTCGCACGAAATTTTACACTAATTCGGAATGTTTTGCCCCGAGTTTCGTAAGGCAACCTAACGGTCCCAAATACATGCAAATGGTACGAAACACACCAAAGCATGTGTTTAGGTTCCAATGGGCTGGATCGGGTGCGTTCGTCGCGAAAAACTCTGATGCGTCTTCGTGGCAGGAACTTTTGCACTAGTTCGAAATGTTTTGCCCCGAGTTTCGTAAGGCAATCGAATGGTCGCAAATGCACCCAAACGGTACGAAATGCAACAAAACATGAGTTTTGAGTCCAATGGAGTGGATCGGGTGCTTTCGTGGCGAAAAATTCCAATGCGACTTCGTGGCACAAACTTTTCCACTAGTTCGGCCCGTTTTGCACCGAGTTTCGTAAGGCAACCAAATAGTCCCAAATACACCCAAATGGTACGAATCTCACCAAAACAAGAGTTTAGGGTTCCATGGGGTGGATCGGGTGCTTTCGTTCCGAGAAATTCCAATGCGACTTCGTGGCACAAACTTTTGCACTAGTTCGGCCTGTTTTGCACCGAGTTTCGTAAGGCAACCTAACGGTCCCAAATGCACCCAAATAGTATGAAACGCACCAAAACATTAGTTTAGGGTCCAATGGGGTGGATCGGGTGCGTTTGTTGCAAAAAATTCCGATACGACTTCGTGGCACGATGTTTTGCACTAGTTCGGCCCGTTTTGCACCGAGTTTCGTAAGGCAACCAAACGGTCCCAAATGCACCTAAATGCCGGAGTGCCCGATCTTTCGGTGAGTGGGGATAAATTCGACTTGGCGGAAGATGACCCTCACGATCCGACTACGACGAGCGAACCCGAAGCGCCAATGCAATCGCTGAACCAACTCCCTGTGGTTACCGACCTTGTTGATGCAAGATCAGCCTGACCACGAAGATCATTTTCTGTCCGCAATCGAAGAACGAACAAGAAAAGGATGCGAGCAATCTGATTATCTCTCGAAGGTGGAGTTCTGAATACACGAGGACAGCGCTGTTTTGCGCGTGTTCAAGAGTAGCTAAAGCTAGATGTAAAACAAAACTCAAGTCTGAATTGAAAAGAAACCTCTCTTTAAATAGAGGGAGAGGGGGCGCAGCCCCTAGGGAAGGGCGGCCAGGAGATGGGGGCGCCGCCCCTGGCGTCCAGGGCAAAGGGGGAAGGCGCAGCCCTAGGCGCCCACACAAGGGCCTCTGTTGGCCAGCTTCTATTCTTCTGGGCCTTCATTCTTAAGTAGCATGACGAAGTTCAGTTCTCTTGCACGGGCCCGAGTGATTGGCCCAGAAGGTGGCGCCTGGAGTGGAGGTGCATCTGGAGGCGCTAGAGAAGGTGCTGCTGGTGTAGACGTACTCGTGGTGTCCTCATCACCAAAACATGAGTTTAGGGTCCAATGGGGTGGATCGGGTGCTTTTGTTGTGAAAAATTCCAATGCGACTTCGTGGCACAAACTTTTGCACTAGTTCGGCCCATTTTGCCCCGAGTTTCATAAGCAACCTAACGGTCCCAAATGCACCCAAACAGTATTAAATGCGCCAAAACATTAGTTTAGGGTCCAATGGGGAGGATCGGGTGTGTTCGTTGCGAAAAATTATGATGCGACTTCGTGGCACGAAGTTTTGCACTAGTTCGACCCATTTTGCACCGAGTTACGTAAGGCAACCAAACGATCCCAAATACACCTAAATGGTATGAAACTCACCAAAACATTAGTTTAGTCTCCAATGGGGTGGATCGGGTGCTTTCGTTGCGAAAAATTCCAATGCGACTTCGTGGCTCAAACTTTTGCACTAGTTCGGTCCGTTTTGCACCGATGTTCGTAAGGCAACCTAACGGTCCCAAATGCACCCAAAAGGTACGAAATGCAGCAAAACGAGAGTTTAAAGTCCAATGGGGTGGATCGGGTGCGTTCATCACGAAATACTCCGACGCGACTTCGTGGCACGAACTTTTGCACTAGTTCGGCCCGTTTTGCTCCGAGTTTCATAAGGCAACCAAACGGTCCCAAATGCACCCAAATGGTATGAAACGCACCAAAACATGTGTTTAGGGTCCAATGGGGTGGATCGGGTGTGTTCGTCGTGAAAAACTCCGACACGACTTCGTCACACGAAATTTTACACTAATTCGGAATGTTTTGCCCTGAGTTTCGTAAGGCAACCTAACTGTCCCAAATGCATGCAAATGGTACGAAATGCACCAAAGCATGTGTTTAGGGTCCAATGGGGTGGATAGGGTGCGTTCGTCGCGAAAAACTCTAACGCGTCTTCGTGGCACGAACATTTGCACTAGTTCAAAATGTTTTGCCCCGAGTTTCGTAAGGCAACCGAATGGTCGCAAATGCACCCAAACAGTACGAAATGCAGCAAAACATGAGTTTAGGGTCCAATGGAGTGGATCGGGTGCTTTCGTGGCGAAAAATTCCAATGCGACTTCGTGGCACAAACTTTTGTACTAGTTCGAAACGTTTTGCCCCGAGTTTCGTAAGGCAACCGAATGGTCGCAAATGCACCCAAAAGGTACGAAATGCTGCATAACATGAGTTTTGGTTCCAATGGAGTGGATCGGGTGCTTTCGTTGCGAAAAATTCCAATGCGACTTCGTGGAACAAACTTTTGCACTAGTTCAGCCCGTTTTGCACCGAGTTTCTTAAGGCAACCTAACAGTCCCCAATGCACCCAAACGGTATGAAACACACCAAAACATTAGTTTGGGGTCCAATGGGGCGGATCGGGTGTGTTCGTTGCAAAAAATTCTGACGCGACTTCGTGGCACGAACGTTTGCACTAGTTCGGCCCGTTTTGCCCGAGTTTAGTAAGGCAACATAATGGTCCCAAATGCACCCAAATGGTATGAAACGCGCCAAAATATGAGTTTAGGGTCCAGTGGGGTGGATCGGGTGCTTTCGTTGTGAAAAATTCCAATGCGACTTCGTGGCACAAACTTTTGCACTAGTTCGGCCCGTTTTGCACCGAGTTTCGTATGCAACCTAGCGGTCCCAAATGCACCCAAACGGTATTAAACGCGCCAAAATATTAGTTTAGGGTCCAATGGGGAGGATCGGGTGTGTTCGTTGTGAAAAATTATGATGCGACTTCGTGGCACGAAGTTTTGCAATAGTTCGACCCGTTTTGCACCGAGTTACGTAAGGCAACCAAACGATCCCAAATACACCTAAATGGTACGAAACTCACTAGAACATTAGTTTAGGATCCAATGGGGTGGATCGGGTGCTTTCGTTGCGAAAAATTCCAATGCGACTTCGTGGCTCAAACTTTTGCACTAGTTCAGCCCATTTTGCACCGAGTTTCTTAAGGCAACCTAACAGTCCCCAATGCACCCAAACGGTATGAAACACACCAAAACATTAGTTTAGGGTCCAATGGGGCGGATCGGGTGTGTTCGTTGCAAAAAATTCTGACGCGACTTCGTGGCACGAACGTTTGCACTAGTTCGGCCCGTTTTGCCCGAGTTTAGTAAGGCAACATAATGGTCCCAAATGCACCCAAATGGTATGAAACGCGCCAAAATATGAGTTTAGGGTCCAGTGGGGTGGATCGGGTGCTTTCGTTGTGAAAAATTCCAATGCGACTTCGTGGCACAAACTTTTGCACTAGTTCGGCCCGTTTTGCACCGAGTTTCGTATGCAACCTAGCGGTCCCAAATGCACCCAAACGGTATTAAACGCGCCAAAATATTAGTTTAGGGTCCAATGGGGAGGATCGGGTGTGTTCGTTGTGAAAAATTATGATGCGACTTCGTGGCACTAAGTTTTGCAATAGTTCGACCCGTTTTGCACCGAGTTACGTAAGGCAACCAAACGATCCCAAATACACCTAAATGGTACGAAACTCACCAGAACATTAGTTTAGGATCCAATGGGGTGGATCGGGTGCTTTCGTTGCGAAAAATTCCAATGCGACTTCGTGGCTCAAACTTTTGCACTAGTTCGGCCCGTTTTGCACCGATGTTCGTAAGGCAACCTAACAGTCCCAAATGCACCCAAAAGGTACGAAAGGCAGCAAAATGAGAGTTTAAAGTCCAATGGGGTGGATTGGGTGCGTTCATCGCGAAATACTCCGACGCCACTTCGTGGCACGAACTTTTGCACTAGTTCGGCCCGTTTTGCACCGAGTTTCGTAAGGCAACCAAACGGTCCCAAATGCACCCAAATGGTATGAAATGCACCAAAACATGAGTTTAGGGTCCAATGGGGTGGATCGGGTGCATTCGTCGTGAAAAACTCCGACGCGACTTCGTCGCACGAAATTTTACACTAATTCGGAACGTTTTGCCCCGAGTTTCGTAAGGCAACCTAACGGTCCCAAATGCATGCAAATGGTACGAAATGCACCAAAGCATGTGTTTAGGGTCCAATGGGGTGGATAGGGTGCGTTCGTCGCGAAAAACTTCAACGCGTCTTCGTGGCACGAACTTTTGCACTAGTTCGAAATGTTTTGCCCCGAGTTTCGTAAGGCAACCGAATGGTCGCAAATGCACCAAAACGGTATGAAATGCAGCAAAACATGAGTTTAGGGTCCAATGGAGTGGATCGGGTGCTTTCGTGATGAAAAATTCCAATGCGACTTCGTGGCACAAACTTTTGTACTAGTTCGAAACGTTTTGCCCCGAGTTTCATAAGGCAACCGAATGGTCGCAAATGCACCCAAACGGCACGAAATGCAGCAAAACATGAGTTTAGGTTCCAATGGAGTGGGTCGGGTGCTTTCGTTGCGAAAAATTCCAATGTGACTTCGTGGCACAAACTTTAGCACTAGTTCGGCCCGTTTTGCACCGAGTTTCGTAAGGCAACCTAACAGTCCCCAATGCACCCAAACGGTATGAAACACACCAAAACATTAGTTTAGGGTCCAATGGTTCGGATCGGGTGTGTTCGTTGCGAAAAATTCTGACGCGACTTCGTGGCACGAACGTTTGCACTAGTTCGACCCGTTTTGCCCGAGTTTAGTAAGGCAACATAATGGTCCCAAATGCACCCAAATGGTACGAAACGCGCCAAAACATGAGTTTAGGGTCCAATGGGCTGGATCGGGTGCTTTTGTTGAGAAAAATTCCTATGCGACTTCGTGGCACAAACTTTTGCACTAGTTCGGCCCGTTTTGCACCGAGTTTCGTAAGGCAACCTAACAGTCCCCAATGCACCCAAACGGTATGAAACACACCAAAACATTAGCTTAGGGTACAATGGGGTGGATCGGGTGTGTTCGTAGCGAAAAATTCTGACGCGACTTCGTGGCACGAACGTTTGCACTAGTTCGGCCCGTTTTGCCCGAGTTTAGTAAGGCAACATAATGGTCCCAAATGCACCCAAATGGTACGAAATGCGCCAAAACATGAGTTTAGGGTCCAATGGGCTGGACCGGGTGCTTTTGTTGTGAAAAATTCCAATGCGACTTCGTGGCACAAACTTTTGCACTAGTTTGGCCCGTTTTGCACCGAGTTTCGTAAGGCAACCTAACGGTCCCAAATGCACCCAAATGGTATAATGGGTGGATCGGGTGCATTCGTTGCGAAAAATTATGACGCGACTTCGTAGCACGATCTTTTGCACTAGTTCGACCCGTTTTGCGTCGAGTTTCGTAAGACAACCAAACGGTCCCAAATGCACCCAAATGGTACGAAATGCACAAAAACATGAGTTTAGGGTCCAATGGGGTGGATCGGGTGCGTTCGTCGTGAAAAACTCCGACGCGACTTCGTCGCACGAAATTTTACACTAATTCGGAACATTTTGCCCCGAGTTTCGTAAGGCAACCTAACGGTCCCCAATGTATGCAAATGGTACGAAACGCACCAAAGCATGTGTTTAGGGTCCAATGGGGTGGATAGGGTGCGTTCGTCGCGAAAAACTCCAACGCGTCTTCGTGGCACGAACTTTTGCACTAGTTCGAAACATTTTGCCCCGTGTTTCGTAAGGCAACCGAATGGTCGCAAATGCACCAAAACGGTACGAAATGCAGCAAAACATGAGTTTAGGGTCCAATGGAGTGGATCGGGTGCTTTCGTGGCGAAAAATTCCAATGCGACTTCGTGGCACAAACTTTTGTACTAGTTCGAAACGTTTTGCCCCGAGTTTCATAAGGCAACCGAATGGTCGCAAATGCACCCAAACGGTACGAAATGCAGCAAAACATGAGTTTAGGTTCCAATGGAGTGGGTCGGGTGCTTTCATTGCGAAAAATTCCAATGTGACTTCGTGGCACAAACTTTTGAACTAGTTCGGCCCGTTTTGCCCGAGTTTAGTAAGGCAACATAATGGTCCCAAATGCACCCAAATGGTACAAAACGCGCCAAAACATGAGTTTAGTATCCAATGGGCTGGATCGGGTGCTTTTGTTGTGAAAAATTCCAATGCGACTTCGTGGCACAAACTTTTGCACTAGTTTGGCCCGTTTTGCACCGAGTTTCGTAAGGCAACCTAACGGTCCCAAATGCACCCAAACGGTATGAAACGCACCAAAACATTAGTTTAGGGTATAATGGGGTGGATCGGGTGCGTTCGTTGCGAAAAATTCTGACGCGACTTCGTAGCACGATCTTTTGCACTAGTTCGACCCGTTTTGCGCCGAGTTTCGTAAGGCAACCTAACGGTTCCAAATGCACCCAGATGCTATGAAACACACCAAAACATGAGTTTAGGGTCCAATGGGGTGGATCGGGTATTTTTGTTGTGAAAAATTCCAATGCGACTTCGTGGCACAAACTTTTGCACTAGTTCGGCCCGTTTTGCACCGACTTACGTGAGGCAACCAAATGATCCCAAATACACCTAAATGGTACGAAACTCACCAAACCATTAGTTTAGGCTCCAGTGGGGTGGATCGGGTGCTTTCGTTGCGAAAAATTCCAATGTGACTTCGTGGCTCAAACTTTTGCACTAGTTCGGCCCGTTTTGCACCGATGTTCGTAAGGCAACCTAACGGTCCCAAATGCACCCAAAATGTACGAAATGCAGAAAAACGAGAGTTTAAAGTCCAATGGGGTGGATCGGGTGCGTTCATCGCAAAATACTCCGACGCGACTTCGTGGCACGAACTTTTGCACTAGTTCGGCCGGTTTTGCACCGAGTTTCGTAAGGCAACCAAACGGTCCCAAATGCACCCAAATGGTATGAAACGCACCAAAACATGAGTTTAGGGTCCAATGGGGTGGATCGGGTGCGTTCGTCGTGAAAAACTCCGACGCGACTTCGTCGCACGAAATTTTACACTAATTCGAAATGTTTTGCCCCGACTTTCGTAAGGCAACCTAACGGTCCCAAATGCATGCAAATGGTACGAAACGCACCAAAGCATGTGTTTAGGGTCCAATGGGGTGGATAGGGTGCGTTCGTCGCGAAAAACTCTAACGCGTCTTCGTGGCACGAACTTTTACAATAGTTCGAAATGTTTTGCCCCGAGTTTCGTAAGGCAACCGAATAGTCGCAAATGCACCCAAACGGTACAAAATGCAGCAAAACATGAGTTTAGGGTCCAATGGAGTGGATCGGGTGCTTTCGTGGTGAAAAATTCCAATGCGACTTCGTGGCACAAACTTTTGTACTAGTTCGAAACGTTTTGCCCCGAGTTTCGTAAGGCAACCGAATGGTCGCAAATGCACCCAAACGGTACAAAATGCAGCAAAACATGAGTTTAGCTTCCAATGGAGTCGATCGGGTGCTTTTGTTGCGAAAAATTCCAATGCGACTTTGTGGCACAAACTTTTGCATTAGTTCGGCCCGTTTTGTACCGAGTTTCGTAAGGCAACCTAGCAGTCCCCAATGCACCCAAACGGTATGAAACACACCAAAACATTAGTTTAGGGTCCAATGGGGTGGATCGGGTGTGTTCGTTGCGAAAAATTCTAACGCGACTTCGTGGCACGAACGTTTGCACTAGTTCGGCCCGTTTTGCCCGAGTTTAGTAAGGCAACATAATGGTCCCAAATGCACTCAAATGGTACGAAATGCGCCAAAACATGAGTTTAGGGTCCAATGGGGTGGATCGGGTGCGTTCATCACGAAATACTCCGACGCGACTTCATGGCACGAACTTTTGCACTAGTTCGGCCCGTTTTGCACCGTGTTTCGTAAGGCAACCAAATGGTCCCAAATGCACCCAAATGGTATGAAATGCACCAAAATATGAGTTTAGGGTCCAATGGGGTGGATCGGGTGCGTTCGTCGTGAAAAGCTCCGACGCGACTTCGTCGCACGAAATTTTACACTAATTCGGAATGTTTTGCCCCGAGTTTCGTAAGGCAACCTAACGGTCCCAAATGCAAGAAAATGGTACGAAACGCACCAAAGCATGTGTTTAGGGTCCAATGGGGTGGATCGGATGCGTTCGTTGCGAAAAACTTCGACGCGTCTTCGTGGCACGAACTTTTGCACTAGTTCGAAACGTTTTGCCCCGAGTTTTGTAAGGCAATCGAATGGTCGCAAATGCACCCAAATGGTACGAAATGCACCAAAACATGAGTTTAGGATCCAATGGAGTGGATCGAGTGGGTTCGTTGCGAAATATTCTGATGCGACTTCATGGCACGAACTTTTGCACTAGTTCGGCCCGTTTTGCCCCGAGTTTAGTAAGGCAACCTAACGGTCCCAAATGCACCCAAATGGTATGAAACGCACCAAAACATGAGTTTAGGGTCCAATGGAGTGGATCGGGTGCTTTTGTTGCGAAAAATTCCAATGCGACTTCGTGGCACAAACTTTTCCACTAGTTCGGCCCGATTTGCACCGAGTTTCGTAAGGCAACCTAATAATCCCCAATGCACCCAAACGGTATGAAACACACCAAACCATTAGTTTAGGGTCCAATGGGGTGGATCGGGTGTGTTCGTTGCGAAAAATTCTGACGCGACTTCGTGGCACGAACGTTTGCACTAGTTCGGCCCGTTTTGCCCTAGTTTAGTAAGGAAACATAACGGTCCCAAATGCACCCAAATGGTACGAAATGCGCCAAAATATGAGTTCAGGGTCCAATGGGGTGGATCGGGTGCTTTTGTTGTGAAAAATTCTAATGCGACTTCGTGGCACAAACTTTTGCACTAGTTCGGCCCGTTTTGCACCGAGTTTCGTAAGGCAACCTAACAGTCCCCAATGCACCCAAACGGTATGAAACACACCAAAACATTAGTTTAGGGTCCAATGGGGTGGATCGGGTGCTTTTGTTGTGAAAAATTCCAATGCGACTTCGTGGCACAAACTTTTGCACTAGTTCGGCCCGTTTTGCCCCGAGTTTCGTACGGCAACCTAACGGTCCCAAATGCACCCAAACGGTATTAAACTCACCAAAACATTAGTTTAGGGTCCAATGGGGTGGATCGGGTGTGTTTGTTGCGAAAAATTACGATGCGACTTCGTGGCACGAAGTTTTGCACTAGTTCGGCCCGTTTTGCCCCGAGTTTAGTAAGGCAACCTAACGGTCCCAAATGCACCCAAATGGTATGAAATGCACCAAACCATTAGTTTAGGGTCCAATGGGGTGGATCGGGTGTGTTCGTTGCGAAAAATTCTGACGTGACTTCGTGGCACGAACGTTTGCACTAGTTCGGCCCGTTTTGTCCTAGTTTAGTAAGGAAACATAACGGTCCCAAATGCACCCAAATGGTACAAAACGCGCCAAAACATGAGTTTAGGGTCCAATGGGCTGGATCGGGTGCTTTTGTCGTGAAAAATTCCAATGCGACTTCGTCGCACAAACATTTGCACTAGTTTGGCCCGTTTTGCACCGAGTTTCGTAAGGCAACCTAACGGTCCCAAATGCACCCAAACGGTATGAAACGCACCAAAACATTAGTTTAGGGTCCAATTGGGTGGATCGGGTGCGTTCGTTGCGAAAAATTCCGATGCGACTTCGTGGCTCAAACTTTTGCACTAGTTCGGCCCGTTTTGCACCGATGTTCGTAAGGCAACCTAACGGTCCCAAATGCACCCAAAATGTACGAAATGCAGAAAAAAGAGAGTTTAAAGTCCAATGGGGTGGATCGGGTGCGTTCATCGGAAAATACTCCGACGCGACTTCGTGGCACGAACTTTTGCACTAGTTCGGCCGGTTTTGCACCGAGTTTCGTAAGGCAACCAAACGGTCCCAAATGCACCCAAATGGTATGAAACGCACCAAAACATGAGTTTAGGGTCCAATGGGGTGGATCGGGTGCGTTCGTCGTGAAAAACTCCGACGCGACTTCGTCGCACGAAATTTTACACTAATTCGAAACGTTTTGCCCCGAGTTTCGTAAGGCAACCTAACGGTCCCAAATGCATGCAAATGGTACGAAACGCACCAGAGCATGTGTTTAGGGTCCAATGGGGTGGATAGGGTGCGTTCGTCGCGAAAAACTCTAACGCGTCTTCGTGGCACGAACTTTTGCAATAGTTCGAAACGTTTTGCCCCGAGTTTCGTAAGGCAACCGAATGGTCGCAAATGCACCCAAACAGTACGAAATGCAGGAAAACATGAGTTTAGGGTCCAATGGAGTGGATCGGGTGCTTTCGTGGCGAAAAATTCCAATGCGACTTCGTGGCACAAACTTTTGTACTAGTTCGAAACGTTTTGCCCCGAGTTTCGTAAGGCAACCGAATGGTCGCAAATGCACCCAAATTGTACGAAATCCAGCAAAACATGAGTTCAGGGTCCAATGGGGTGGATCGGGTGCTTTTGTTGTGAAAAATTCCAATGCGACTTCGTGGCACAAACTTTTGCACTAGTTCGGCCCGTTTTGCACCGAGTTTCGTAAGGCAACCTAACAGTCCCCAATGCACCCAAACGGTATGAAACACACCAAAACATTAGTTTAGGGTCCAATGGGCTGGATCGGGTGCTTTTGTTGTGAAAAATTCCAATGCGACTTCGTGGCACAAACTTTTGCACTAGTTCGGCCCGTTTTGCCCCGAGTTTCGTACGGCAACCTAACGGTCCCAAATGCACCCAAACGGTATTAAACTCACCAAAACATTAGTTTAGGGTCCAATGGGGTGGATCGGGTGTGTTTGTTGCGAAAAATTACGATGCGACTTCGTGGCACGAAGTTTTGCACTAGTTCGGCCCGTTTTGCCCCGAGTTTAGTAAGGCAACCTAACGGTCCCAAATGCACCCAAATGGTATGAAATGCACCAAACCATTAGTTTAGGGTCCAATGGGGTGGATCGGGTGTGTTCGTTGCGAAAAATTCTGACGTGACTTCGTGGCACGAACGTTTGCACTAGTTCGGCCCGTTTTGTCCTAGTTTAGTAAGGAAACATAACGGTCCCAAATGCACCCAAATGGTACAAAACGCGCCAAAACATGAGTTTAGGGTCCAATGGGCTGGATCGGGTGCTTTTGTTGTGAAAAATTCCAATGCGACTTCGTGGCACAAACATTTGCACTAGTTTGGCCCGTTTTGCACCGAGTTTCGTAAGGCAACCTAACGGTCCCAAATGCACCCAAACGGTATGAAACGCACCAAAACATTAGTTTAGGGTATAATGGGGTGGATCGGGTGCGTTTGTTGCGAAAAATTCTGACGCGACTTCGTAGCACGATCTTTTGCACTAGTTCGACCCGTTTTGCGCCGAGTTTCGTAAGGCAACCTAACGGTTCCAAATGCACCCAGATGCTATGAAACACACCAAAACATGAGTTTAGGGTCCAATGGGGTGGATCGGTTGCTTTTGTTGTGAAAAATTCCAATGCGACTTCGTGGCACAAACTTTTGCACTAGTTCGGCCCGTTTTGCACCGAGTTACGTGTGGCAACCAAACGATCCCAAATACACCTAAATGGTACGAAACTCACCAAAACATTAGTTTAGGCTCCAATGGGGTGTATCGGGTGCTTTCGTTGCGAAAAATTCCAATGCGACTTCGTGGTTCAAACTTTTGCACTAGTTCGGCCCGTTTTGCACCGATGTTCGTAAGGCAACCTAACGGTCCCAAATGCACCCAAAATGTACGAAATGCAGAAAAACGAGAGTTTAAAGTCCAATGGGGTGGATCGGGTGCGTTCATCGGAAAATACTCCGACGCAACTTCGTGGCACGAACTTTTGCACTAGTTCGGCCGGTTTTGCACCGAGTTTCGTAAGGCAACCAAACGGTCCCAAATGGTATGAAACGCACCAAAACATGAGTTTAGGGTCCAATGGGGTGGATCGGGTGCGTTCGTCGTGAAAAACTCCGACGCGACTTCGTCGCACGAAATTTTACACTAATTCGAAACGTTTTGCCCCGAGTTTCGTAAGGCAACCTAACGGTCCCAAATGCATGCAAATGGTACGAAACGCACCAGAGCATGTGTTTAGGGTCCAATGGGGTGGATAGGGTGCGTTCGTCGCAAAAAAACTCTAACGCGTCTTCGTGGCACGAACTTTTGCAATAGTTCGAAACGTTTTGCCCCGAGTTTCGTAAGGCAACCGAATGGTCGCAAATGCACCCAAACGGTACGAAATGCAGGAAAACATGAGTTTAGGGTCCAATGGAGTGGATCGGGTGCTTTCGTGGCGAAAAATTCCAATGCGACTTCGTGGCACAAACTTTTGTACTAGTTCGAAACGTTTTGCCCCGAGTTTCGTAAGGCAACCGAATGGTCGCAAATGCACCCAAATAGTACGAAATCCAGCAAAACATGAGTTCAGGGTCCAATGGGGTGGATCGGGTGCTTTTGTTGTGAAAAATTCCAATGCGACTTCGTGGCACAAACTTTTGCACTAGTTCGGCCCGTTTTGCACCGAGTTTCGTAAGGCAACCTAATAGTCCCCAATGCACCCAAACGGTATGAAACACACCAAAACATTAGTTTAGGGTCCAATGGGCTGGATCGGGTGCTTTTGTTGTGAAAAATTCCAATGCGACTTCGTGGCACAAACTTTTGCACTAGTTCGGCCCGTTTTGCCCCGAGTTTCGTACGGCAACCTAACGGTCCCAAATGCACCCAAACGGTATTAAACTCACCAAAACATTAGTTTAGGGTCCAATGGGGTGGATCGGGTGTGTTTGTTGCGAAAAATTACGATGCAACTTCGTGGCACGAAGTTTTGCACTAGTTCGGCCCATTTTGCACCGAGTTTCGTAAGGCAACCAAATAGTCCCAAATGCTCCCAAATGGTACGAAATGCAGCAAAACGAGAGTTTAGGGTCCAATGGGGTGGATCGGGTGCATTCATCGCGAAAAACTCCGACGCGACTGCATGGCACGAACTTTTACACTAGTTGGGCCCGTTTGCACCAAGTTTCGTAAGGCAACCAAACGGTCCAAAATGCACCCAAATGGTATGAAATGCACCAAAACATGAGTTTAGGGTCCAATGGGGTGGATCGGGTGCGTTCGTCATGAAAAACTCCGACGCGACTTCGTTGCACGAAATTTTACACTAATTCGGAACGTTTTGCCCGAGTTTCGTAAGGCAACCTAACGGTCCCAAATGCATAAAAATAGTACAAAACACACCAAAGCAAGCGTTTAGGGTCCAATGGGGTGGATAGGGTGCGTTCGCCTCAAAAAACTCTAACGCGTCTTCGTGGGACGAACTTTTGCACTAGTTCGAAACGTTTTGCCCCGAGTTTCGTAAGGTAATCGAATGGTCGCAAATGCACCCAAACGGTACAAAATGCAGCAAAACATGAGTTTACGGTCCAATGGAGTGGATCGGGTGCTTTCGTGGTGAAAAATTCCAATACGACTTCGTGGCACAAACTTTTGTACTAGTTCGAAATGTTTTGCCCCGAGTTTCGTAAGGCAACCGAATGGTCGCAAATGCACCCAAACGGTACGAAATGCAGCAAAACATGAGTTTAGGTTCCAATGGAGTGGATCGGGTGCTTTTGTTGCGAAAAATTCCAATGCGACTTCGTGGCACAAACTTTTGCACTAGTTTGGCCCGTTTTGCACCGTGTTTCGTAAGGCAACCTAACAGTCCCCAATGCACCCAAACGGTATGAAACAAACCAAAACATTAGTTTAGGGTCCAATGGGGTGGATCGGGTGTGTTCGTTGCGAAAAATTCTGACGCGACTTCGTGGCACGAACGTTTGCACTAGTTCGGCCCGTTTTGCCCGAGTTTAGTAAGGCAACATAATGGTCCCAAATGCACCCAAATGGTACGATACGCGCCAAAACATGAGTTTAGGGTCCAATGGGGTGGATCGGGTGCTTTCGTTGTGAAAAATTCCAATGTGACCTCGTGGCACAAACTTTTGCACTAGTTCGGCCCGTTTTGCACCGAGTTTCGTAAGCAACCTAACGGTCCCAAATGCACTCAAACGGTATTAAACGCGCCAAAACATTAGTTTAGGGTCCAATGGGGAGGATCGAGTGTGTTAGTTGTGAAAAATTCCAATGCGACTTCGTGGCACGAAGTTTTGCACTAGTTCGGCCCGTTTTGCACCGAGTTACGTAAGGCAACCAAACGATCCCAAATACACCTAAATGGTACGAAACTCACCAAAACATTAGTTTAGGCTCCAATGGGGTGGATCAGGTGCTTTCGTTGCGAAAAATTCCAATGCGACTTCGTGGCACAAACTTTTGCACTAGTTCGGCCCGTTTTGCACCAATGTTCGTAAGGCAACCTAACGGTCCCAAATGCACCCAAAATGTACGAAATGTAGAAAAACGAGAGTTTAAAGTCCAATGGGGTGGATCGGGTGCGTTCATCGGAAAATACTCCGACGCGACTTCGTGGCACGAACTTTTGCACTAGTTCGGCCGGTTTTGCACCGAGTTTCGTAAGGCAACCAAATGGTCCCAAATGCACCCAAATGGTATGAAACGCACCAAAACATGAGTTTAGGGTCCAATGGGGTGGATCGGGTGCGTTCGTCGTGAAAAACTCCGACGCGACTTCGTCGCACGAAATTTTACACTAATTCGAAACGTTTTGCCCCGAGTTTCGTAAGGCAACCTAACGGTCCCAAATGCATGCAAATGGTACGAAACGCACCAGAGCATGTGTTTAGGGTCCAATGTGGTGGATAGGGTGCGTTCGTCGTGAAAAACTCTAACGCGTCTTCGTGGCACGAACTTTTGCAATAGTTCGAAACGTTTTGCCCCGAGTTTCGTAAGGCAACCGAATGGTCGCAAATGCACCCAAACGGTACGAAATGCAGGAAAACATGAGTTTAGGGTCCAATGGAGTGGATCGGGTGCTTTCGTGGCGAAAAATTCCAATGCGACTTCGTGGCACAAACTTTTGTACTAGTTCGAAACGTTTTGCCCCGAGTTTCATAAGGCAACCGAATGGTCGCAAATGCACCCAAATAGTACGAAATGCAGCAAAACATGAGTTTAGGTTCCAATGGAGTGGATCGGGTGCTTTTGTTGCGAAAAATTCCAATGCGACTTCGTGGCACAAACTTTTGCACTAGTTTGGCCCGTTTTGCACCGTGTTTCGTAAGACAACCTAACCGTCCCCAATGCACCCAAACGGTATGAAACACACCAAAACATTAGTTTAGGGTCCAATGGGGTGGATCGGGTGTGTTCGTTGCGAAAAATTCTGACGCGACTTTGTGGTACGAACGTTTGCACTAGTTCGGCCCGTTTTGCCCGAGTTTAGTAAGGCAACATAATGGTCCCAAATGCACCCAAATGGTACGATACGCGCCAAAACATGAGTTTAGGGTCCAATGGGGTGGATCGGGTGCTTTCGTTGTGAAAAATTCCAATGCGACTTCGTGGCACAAACTTTTGCACTAGTTCGGCCCGTTTTGCACCGAGTTTCGTAAGCAACCTAACGGTCCCAAATGCACCCAAACGGTATTAAACGCGCCAAAACATTAGTTTGGTGCAAAACGGGTGTAGTGCAAAAGTTTGTGCCACAAAGTCGCATTGGAATTTTTCGCAACGAAAGCACCCGATCCACTCCATCGGACCCTAAACTCATGTTTTGCTGCATTTCGTACCGTTTGGCAGCATTTGTGACTATTCGGTTGCCTTTCGAAACTCGGGGCAAAACATTTCGAACTAGTGCAAAAGTTCGTGCCACGAAGACGCGTCAGAGTTTTTCGTGACGAACGCACCCGATCCAGCCCATTGGACCCTAAACACATGCTTTGGTGTGTTTCGTACCATTTGCATGCATTTGGGACCGTTAGGTTGCCTTACGAAACTCGGGGCAAAACGTTCCGAATTAGTGTAAAATTTCGTGCGACGAAGTCGCGTTGGAGTTTTTCACGGCGAACGCACCTGATCCACCCCATTGGACCCTAAACTCATGTTTTGGTGCGTTTCATACCATTTGGGTGCATTTGGGACCGTTTAGTTGCCTTACAAAACTCGGTGCAAAACGGGCCGAACTAGTGCAAAAGTTCGTGCCACGAAGTCGCGTCAGAGATTTTCGTGATGAACGCACCCGATCCACCCCATTGGACCCTAAACTCTCGTTTTGCTGCATTTCGTACCATTTGGGTGCATTTGGGACTATTTGGTTGCCTTATGAAACTCGGTGCAAAATGGGCCGAACTAGTGCAAAACTTCGTGCCACGAAGTCGCATCGGAATTTTTCGCAACAAACACACCCGATCCACCCCATTGGACCCTAAACTAATGTTTTGGTGAGTTTTGTACCATCTATGTGTATTTGGGACCGTTTGGTTGCCTTACGAAACTCGGTGTAAAACGGGTCGAACTAGTGCAAAACTTCGTGCCACAAAGTCGCATCATAATTTTTCGCAACAAACGCACCCGATCCTCCCCATTGGACCCTAAACTAATGTTTTGGTGCGTTTAATACCGTTTGGGTGCATTTGGTACCGTTAGGTTGCCTTACGAAACTCGGGGCAAAACGGGCCGAACTAGTGCAAAAGTTTGTGCCACGAAGTCGCATTAAAATTTTTCACAACAAAAGCACCCGATCCACCCCATTGGTCCCTAAAATCATGTTTTGGTGCATTTCATACCATCTGGGTGCATTTGGAACCATTAGGTTGCCTTACGAAACTCGGTGCAAAACAGGCCGAACTAGTGCAAAAGTTTGTGCCACGAAGTCACATTGGAATTTTTCACAACAAAAGCACCCGATCCACCCCATTGGTCCCTAAAATCATGTTTTGGTGCATTTCATACCATCTGGGTGCATTTGGAACCGTTAGGTTGCCTTACGAAACTCGGCGCAAAACGGGTCGAACTAGTGCAAAAGATCGTGCTACGAAGTCGCGTCAGAATTTTTCGCAACAAACAGACCCGATCCACCCCATTGGACCCAAAACTAATGTTTTGGTGTGTTTCATACCGTTTGGGTGCATTGGGGATTGTTAGGTTGCCTTACGAAACTCGGTGCAAATCGGGCCGAACTAGTGCAAAAGTTTGTGCCACGAAGTCGCATTGGAATTTTTCACAACGGAAGCACCCGATCCACTCCATTGGACCCTAAACTCATGTTTTGGTGCGTTTCGTACCATTTGGGTGCATTTGGGACCGTTAGGTTTCCTTACTAAACTCGGGGCAAAACGGGCCGAACTAGTGCAAAAGTTCGTGCCACGAAGTCGCATCAGAATTTTTCGCAACGAACCAACTCGATCCACTCCATTGGACCCTAAACTCATGTTTTGGTGCATTTCGTACCATTTGGGTGCATTTGCGACCATTCGGTTGCCCTACGAAACTCGGGGCAAAACATTTCGAACTAGTGCAAAAGTTCGTGCCACGAAGATGCATCGGAGTTTTTCGCGACGAACACACCGGATCCACCCCGTTGGACCCTAAACACATGCTTTGGTGTGTTTCGTACCATTTGCATGCATTTGGGACCATTAGGTTACCTTACGAAACTCGGGGCAAAACGTTCCGAATTAGTGTAAAATTTCGTGCGACGAAGTCGCGTCGGAGTTTTTCACGGCGAACGCACCTGATCCACCCCATTGGACCCTAAACTCATGTTTTGGTGCGTTTCATACCATTTGGGTGCATTTGGGACCGTTTAGTTGCCTTACGAAACTCAGTGCAAAACGGGCCGAACTAGTGCAAAAGTTCGTGCCACGAAGTCGCGTCGGAGATTTTCGTGATGAACGCACCCGATCCACCCCATTGGACCCTAAACTCTCGTTTTGCCGCATTTCGTACCATTTGGGTGCATTTGGGACTATTTGGTTGCCTTATGAAACTCGGTGCAAAATGGGCCGAACTAGTGCAAAACTTCGTGCCACGAAGTCGCATCGGAATTTTTCGCAACAAACACACCCGATCCACCCCATTGGACCCTAAACTAATGTTTTGGTGAGTTTCGTACCATTAGGTGTATTTGGGACCGTTTGGTTGCCAAACGAAACTCGGTGTAAAACGGGTCGAACTAGTGCAAAACTTCGTGCCACAAAGTCGCATCATAATTTTTCGCAACAAACGCACCCGATCCTCCCCATTGGACACTAAACTAATGTTTTGGTGCGTTTAATACCGTTTGGGTGCATTTGGGACCGTTAGGTTGCCTTACGAAACTCGGGGCAAAACGGGCTGAACTAGTGCAAAAGTTTGTGCCACGAAGTCGCATTAAAATTTTTCACAACAAAAGCACCCGATCCACCCCATTGGTCCCTAAAATCATGTTTTGGTGCATTTCATACCATCTGGGTGCATTTGGAACTGTTAGGTTGCCTTACGAAACTCGGCGCAAAACGGGTCGAACTAGTGCAAAAGATCGTGCTACGAAGTCGCGTCAGAATTTTTCGCAACAAACAGACCCGATCCACCCCATTGGACCCAAAACTAATGTTTTGGTGTGTTTCATACCGTTTGAGTGCATTGGGGATTGTTAGGTTGCCTTACGAAACTCGGTGCGAATCGGGCCGAACTAGTGAAAAAGTTTGTGCCACGAAGTCGCATTGGAATTTTTCGCAAGGAAAGCACCCAATCCACTCCATTGGACCCTAAACTCATGTTTTGGTGCATTTCGTACCATTTGGGTGCATTTGGGACCGTTAGGTTGCCTTACTAAACTCGGGGCAAAACGGGCCGAACTAGTGCAAAAGTTCGTGCCACGAAGTCGCATCAGAATTTTTCGCAACGAACCAACTCGATCCACTCCATTGGACCCTAAACTCATGTTTTGGTGCATTTCGTACCATTTGGGCGCATTTGCGACCATTCGGTTGCCCTACGAAACTCGGGGCAAAACATTTCGAACTAGTGCAAAAGTTCGTGCCACGAAGATGCGTCGGAGTTTTTCGCGACGAACGCACCCGATCCACCCCTTTGGACCCTAAACACATGCTTTGGTGCGTTTCGTACCATTTGCATGCATTTGGGACCATTAGGTTGCCTTACAAAACTCGGGGCAAAATGTTCCGAATTAGTGTAAAAGTTCGTGCGACGAAGTCGCGTTGGAGTTTTTCACGATAAACGCACCCAATCCACCCCATTGGACCCTAAACTAATATTTTGGTGCGTTTCATACCGTTTTGGTGCATTTTTGACCATTTGGTTGCCTTACGAAACACGGTGCAAAACGGGCCGAACTAGTGCAAAAGTTTGTGCCACAAAGTCGCATTGGAATTTTTCACAACGAAAGCACCCGATCCACCCCATTGGACCCTAAACTAATGTTTTGCTGAGTTTCATACCATTTAGTTGTATTTAGGACCGTTTGGTTGCCTTACGAAACTCGGTGTAAAACGGGTCGAACTAGTGCAAAACTTCGTGCCACAAAGTCGCATCATAATTTTTCGCAACAAACGCACCCGATCCTCCCCATTGGACCCTAAACTAATGTTTTGGTGCGTTTAATACCGTTTGGGTGCATTTGGGACCGTTAGGTTGCCTTACAAAACTCGAGGCAAAACGGGCCGAACTAGTGCAAAAGTTTGTGCCACGAAGTTGCATTAAAATTTTTCACAACAAAAGCACCCGATCCACCCCATTGGTCCCTAAAATCATGTTTTGGTGCATTTCATACCATCTGGGTGCATTTGGAACCGTTAGGTTGCCATACGAAACTCGGCGCAAAACGGGTCGAACTAGTGCAAAATATCGTTCTACGAAGTCGCGTCAGAATTTTTCGCAACGAACAGACCCGATCCACCCCATTGGACCCTAAACTAATGTCTTGGTGCGTTTCATACTGTTTGGGTGTATTTGGGACCGTTAGGTTGCCTTACGAAACTCGGTGCAAAACGGGCCGAACTAGTGCAAAAGTTTGTGCCACGAAGTCGCATTGGAATTTCTCGCAACAAAAGCACCCGATCCACACCATTGAACCCTAAACTCTTGTTATGGTGAGTTTCGTACGAATTGAGTGCATTTGTGACCGTTTGGTTGCCTTACGAAACTCGGTGCAAAACAGGGCGAACTAGTGCAAAAGTTTGTGCCACGAAGTTGCATTGGAATTTTTCGCAACAAACACACCCGATCCACCCCTTTGGACCCTAAACTCATGTTTTGCTGAGTTTCGTACCATTTAGGTGCATTTGGGACCGTTTGTTTGCCTTACGAAACTCGGTGCAAAACAGGCCGAACTAGTGCAAAACTTCGTGCCACGAAGTCGCATTGGAATTTTTCGCAACGAACGCACCCGATCCACCGCATTGGACCCTAAACTAATATTTTGGTGCGTTTCATTCCGTTTGGGTGCATTTGGGATCGTTAGGTTGCCTTATGAAACTCGGTGTAAAATGGGCCGAACTAGTGCAAAAGTTTGTGCGACGAAGTCGCATTGGAATTTTTCACAACGAAAGCACCCGATCCACCCCATTGGACCCTAAAATCATGTTTTGGCGTGTTTCATACCATTTGGGTGCATTTGGGACCATTATGTTGCCTTACTAAACTCGGGCAAAACGGGCCGAACTAGTGCAAACGTTCGTGCCACGTAGTCGCGTCCGAATTTTTCGCAACGAACACACCCGATCCACCCCATTGGACCCTAAACTAATGTTTTGGTGTGTTTCATACCATTTGGGTGCATTGGGGACTGTTAGGTTGCCTTACGAAACTCGGTGCAAAATGGGCCGAACTTGTGCAAAAGTTTGTGCCACGAAGTCGCATTGGAATTTTTCGCAACGAAAGCACCCGATCCACTCCATTGCAACCTAAACTCATGTTTTGCTGCATTTCGTACCGTTTGGGTGCATTTGCGACCATTCGGTTGCCTTACGAAACTCGGGGCAAAACATTTCGAACTAGTGCAAAAGTTCGTGCCACGAAGACGCATCAGAGTTTTTCGCGACGAATGCACCCGATCCACCCCATTGTACCCTAAACACATGCTTTGGAGCATTTCGTACCATTTGCATGCATTAGGGACCGCTAGGTTGCCTACGAAATTCGGGGCAAAATGTTCCGAATTAGTGTAAAATTTCATGCGACGAAGTCGCGTCGGAATTTTTCACGACAAACGCACCCGATCCACTCCATTGGACCCCAAACTCATGTTTTGGTTCGTTTCATAGCATTCGGGTGCATTTGGGACCGTTTGGTTGCCTTACGAAACTCGGTGCAAAACGGGCCGAACTAGAGGAAAAGTTCGTGCCACGAAATCGTGTCGGAGTTTTTCGCGATGAACGCACCCGATCCACCCCTTTGGACCCTAAACTCTAGTTTTGTTGCATTGCGTACCATTTGGGTGCATTTGGGACTGTTTGGTTGCCTTACGAAACTCGGTGCAAAATGGGCCGAACTAGTGCAAAACTTCGTGCCACGAAGTCGCATCGGAATTTTTCGCAACAAACACACTCGATCCACCCAATTGGACCCTAAACTAATGTTTTGGTGAGTTTCGTACCATTTAGGTGTATTTGGGACCGTTTGGTTGACTTATGAAACTCGGTGCAAAACGGGTCGAACTAGTGCAAAACTTCGTGCCACGATGTCGCATCATAATTTTTCACAACGAACGCACCCGATCCTCCCCATTGAACCCTAAACTAATGTTTTAGTGCGTTTAATACCGTTTGGGTGCATTTGGGACCGTTACGTTGCCTTACGAAACTCGGTGCAAAAACGGGCCGAACTAGTGCAAAAGGTTTTGCCACGAAGTTGCATTGGAATTTTTCACAACAAAAGAACCCGATCCACCTCATTGGACCCTAAACTCATGCTTTGGTGCGTTTCATACCATCTGGGTGCATTTTGAACTGTTAGGTCACCTTACGAAACTCGGCTCAAAACGGGTTGAACTAGTGCAAAAGATCGTGCTACGAAGTCGCGTCAGAATTTTTCGCAACGAACACACCCGATCCACCCCATTGGTCCCTAAACTAATGTTTTGGTGTGTTTCATACCATTTGGGTGCATTGGGGATTGTTAGGTTGCCTTGAGAAACTCGGTGCAAATCGGGCCGAACTAGTAGAAAAGTTTGTGCCACGAAGTCGCACTGGATTTTTTCGCAACGAACACACCCGATCCACCCCATTGGACCCTAAACTCATGTTTCGTTGCGTTTTGTACCATTTGGGTGCATTTGGGACTGTTAGGTTGCCTTACTAAACTCGGGGCAAAATGGGCCGAACTAGTGCAAAAGTTCGTGCCACGAAGTCGCATTAGAATTTTTCGCAACGAACCCACTCGATCCACTCCATTGGACCCTAAACTCATGTTTTGGTGCATTTCGTACTATTTGGGTGCATTTGCGACCATTCGGTTGCCTTACCAAACTCGGGGCAAAACGTTTCGAACTAGTGCAAAAGTTTGTGCCACGAAGTCGCATTGGAATTTTTCACAACAAAAGCACCCGATCCACCCCATTGGACTCTAAACTCATGTTTTGGCGCGTTTCGTACCATTTGGGTGCATTTGGGACCATTATGTTGCCTTACGATACACGGGGCAAAACGTTCCGAATTAGTGTAAAAGTTCGTGCGACGAAGTCGCGTCGGAGTTTTTCACGACGAACGCACCCGATCCACCCCATTGGATCCCAAACTCATGTTTTAGTGTGTTTCATACCATTTGGGTGCATTTGGGACCATTTGGTTACCTTGCGAAACTCGGTGCAAAACAGGCCGAACTAGTGCAAAAGTTCGTGCCACGAAGTCGCGTCGGAGTTTTTCGCAATGAACGCACCCGATCCACCCCATTGGACCCTAAACTCTCGTTTTGCTGCATTTCGTACCATTTGGGTGCATTTGGGACCGTTTGGTTGCCTTACGAAACTCGGTGCAAAACGGGCCGAACTAGTGCAAAAGTTTCTGCCACGAAGTTGCATTGGAATTTTTCGCAACAAACACACCCGATCCACCCCATTGGACCGTAAACTTATGTTTTGCTGAGTTTCGTACCATTTAGGTGCATTTGGGACCGTTTGGTTGCCTTACGAAACTCGGTGCAAAATGGCCCGAACTAGTGCAAAAGTTTGTGCCACGAAGTCGCATTGGAATTTCTCGCAACAAAAGCAACCGATCCACCCCATTGATCCCTAAACTCTTGTTTTGGTGAGTTTCATACCAATTGAGTGCATTTGTGACCGTTTGGTTGCCTTACGAAACTCGGTGCAAAACGGGCCGAACTAGTGCAAAACTTCGTGCCATGAAGTCGCATCGGAATTTTTCGCAACGAACGCACCCGATCAACCCCATTGGAACCTAAACTAATATTTTGGTGCGTTTCATACCGTTTGGGTGCATTGGGGATTCTTAGGTTCCCTTACGAAACTCGGTGCAAATCGGGCCGAACTAGTGGAAAAGTTTGTGCCACGAAGTCGCACTGGAATTTTTCGCAACGAAAGCACCCGATCCACCTCATTGGACCCTAAACTCATGTTTTGGTACGTTTCATACCATCTGGGTGCATTTGGAACCGTTAGGTCGCCTTACGAAACTCGGCGCAAAACGGGTCGAACTAGTGCAAAAGATCGTGCTACGAAGTCGCGTCAGAATTTTTCGCAACGAACACACCCGATCCACCCCATTGGACCCTAAAGTAATGTTTTGTTGTGTTTCATACCGTTTGGGTGCATTGGGGATTGTTAGGTTGCCTTACGAAACTCGAGGCAAAACGGGCCGAACTAGTGCAAAAGTTTGTGCCACAAAGTCGCATTGGAATTTTTCACAACGAAAGCACCCGATCCACCCCGTTGGACTATAAACTCATGTTTTGGCGCGTTTCGTACCATTTGGGTGCATTTGGGACCATTATGTTGCCTTACGAAACACGGGGCAAAACGTTCTGAATTAGTGTAAAAGTTCGTGCGACGAAGTCGCGTCCGAGTTTTTCACGACGAACGCACCCGATCCACCCCATTGGACCCCAAACTCATGTTTTGGTGTGTTTCATACCATTTGGGTGCATTTGGGACCATTTGGTTACCTTACGAAACTCGGTGCAAAACGGGCCGAACTAGTGCAAAAGTTCGTGCCACGAAGTCGCGTCGGAGTTTTTCACGATGAACGCACCCGATCCACCCCATTGACCTAAACTCTCGTTTTGCTGCATTTCGTACCATTTGGGTGTATTTGGGACCGTTTGGTTGCCTTACGAAACTCGGTGCAAAACGGGCCGAACTAGTGCAAAAGTTTGTGCCACGAAGTTGCATTGGAATTTTACGCAACGAAAGCACTCGATCCACCCCATTGGACCCTAAACTCATGTTTTGGCGCGTTTCCTACCATTTGGGACCATTTGGGACCATTATGTTGCCTTACTAAACTCGGGCAAAACGGGCCGAACTAGTGCAAACGTTCGTGCCACGAAGTCGCGTTAGAATTTTTCGCAACGAACACACCCGATCCACCCCATTGACCCTAAAATAATGTTTTGGTGTGTTTCATACCGTTTGGGTGCATTGGGGACTGTTAGGTTTTCTTACGTAACTCGGTAGAAAACGGGCCGAACTAGTGCAAAAGTTTGTGCCACGAAGTCGCATTGGAATTTTTCGCAACGAAAGCACCCGATCCACTCCACCGGACCCTAAACTCATGTTTTGCTGCATTTCGTACCATTTGGGTGCATTTGCAACTATTCGGTTGCCTTACGAAACTCGGGGCAAAACATTTCGAACTAGTGCAAAAGTTCGTGCCACGAAGACGCGTCAGTGTTTTTCGTGACGAACGCACCCGATCCAGCCCATTGGACACTAAACACATGTTTTGGTGCGTTTCATACCATTTGGGTGCATTTGGGACTGTTTAGTTGCCTTACGAAACTCGGTGCAAAACGGGCCGAACTAGTGCAAAAGTTCGTGCCACGAAGTCACATCGGAGTTTTTCGTGATGAACGCACCCAATCCACCCCATTGGATCCTAAACTCTCGTTTTGCTGCATTTCGTACCATTTGTGTGCATTTGGGACTGTTTGGTTGCCTTACGAAACTCGGTGCAAAATGGGCCGAACTAGTGCAAAACTTCGTGCCACGATGTCACATCGGAATTTTTTGCAGCAAACACACCCGATCCACCCCATTGGACCCTAAACTAATGTTTTGGTGAGTTTCGTACCATTTAGGTGTATTTGGGACCATTTGGTTGCCTTACGAAACTCGGTGTAAAACGGGTCGAACAAGTGCAAAACTTCGTGCCACGAAGTCGCATCATAATTTTTCGCAAGAAACGCACCCGATCCTCCCCATTGGACCCAAAACTAATGTTTTGGTGCGTTTAATACCGTTTGGGTGCATTTGGGACCGTCAGGTTGCCTTACGAAACTCGGGGCAAAATGGGCCGAACTAGTTCAAAAGTTTGTGCCACGAAGTCGCATTGGAATTTTTCACAACAAAAGCACCCGATCCACCCCATTGGTCCCTAAACTCATGTTTTGTTGCATTTCATACTATCTGGGTGCATTTGGAACCGTTAGGTTGCCTTACGAAACTCGGCGCAAAACGGGTCGAACTAGTGCAAAAGATCGTGCTACGAAGTCGCGTCAGAATTTTTCGCAATGAACACACCCGATCCACCCCATTGGACCCTAAACTAATGTTTTGGTGTGTTTCATACCGTTTGGGTGCATTAGGGATTATTAGGTTGCCTTACGAAACTCGATGCAAATCGGGCCAAACTAGTGGCAAAGTTTGTGCCACGAAGTCGCATTGGAATTTTTCGCAACGAAAGCACCCGATCCACTCCATTGGACCCGAGTTTTGGTGTGTTTCGTACCATTTGGGTGCATTTGGGACCGTTAGGTTGCCTTACTAAACTCGGGGCAAAACGGGCCGAACTAGTGCAAAAGTTCGTGCCACGAAGTCGCAGCAGAATTTTTCGCAACGAACCCACTCGATCCACTCCATTGGATCCTAAACTCATGTTTTGGTGCATTTCATACCATTTGGGTGCATTTGCGACCATTCGGTTGCCCTAAGAAACTCGGGGCAAAACGTTTCGAACTAGTGCAAAAGTTCGTGCCACGAAGATGCGTTGTAGTTTTTCGCGACGAACGCACCCGATCCACCCCATTGGACCCTAAACACATGCTTTGGTGCGTTTCGTACCATTTGCATGCATTTGGGACCGTTAGGTTGCCTTACGAAACTCGGGGCAAAATGTTCCGAATTAGTGTAAAAGTTTGTGCGACGAAGTCGCGTTCGAGTTTTTCATGACGAACGCACCCGATCCACCCCATTGGACGCTAAACTAATATTTTGGTGCGTTTCATACCATTTGGGTGCATTTTTTACCATTTGGTTGCCTTACGAAACACGGTGCAAAACGGGCCGAACTAGTGCAAAAGTTTGTGCCACAAAGTCGCATTGGAATTTTTCACAACGAAAGCACCTGATCCACCCCATTAGACCCTAAACTCATGTTTTGGCGCGTTTCGTACCATTTGGGTGCATTTGGGACCATTATTTTGCCTTACTAATCTCGGGCAAAACGGGCCAAACTAGTGCAAACGTTCGTGCCACGAAGTCGCGTCAGAATTTTTCGTAACGAACACACCCGATCCACCCCATTGGACCCTAAACTAATGTTTTGGTGTGTTTCATACCGTTTGGGTGCATTGGGGACTGTTAGGTTGCCTTACGAAACTTGGTGCAAAACGGGCCGAACTAGTGCAAAAGTTTGTGCCACGAAATCGCATTGGAATTTTTAGCAACGAAAGCACCCGATCCACTCCATTGGACCCTAAACTCATGTTTTGGTGCGTTTCGTACCATTTGGGTGCATTTGGGACCGTTAGGTTGCCTTACTAAACTCGTGGCAAAACGGGCTGAACTAGTGCAAAAGTTCGTGCCACGAAGTCGCATCAGAATTTTTCGCAACGAACCCACTCGATCCACTCCATTGGACCCTAAACTCATGTTTTGGTGCATTTCATACCATGTGGGTGCATTTGCGACCATTCGGTTGCCCTACGAAACTCGGGGCAAAATGTTTCGAACTAGTGCAAACGTTTGTGCCACAAAGTCGCATTGGAATTTTTCACAACGAAAGCATCCGATCCACCCCATTGGACCCTAAACTCATGTTTTGGCGCGTTTCGTACCATTTGGGTGCATTTGGGACCATTATGTTGCCTTACTAAACTCGAGCAAACGGGCCGAACTAGTGCAAACGTTCGTGCCACGAAGTCGCGTCAGAATTTTTCGCAACGAACACACCCGATCCACCCCATTGGACCCTAAACTAATGTTTTGGTGCGTTTAATACCGTTTGGGTGCATTTGGGACCGTTACGTTGCCTTACGAAACTCAGTGCAAAACGGGCCGAACTAGTGCTAAAGTTTGTGCCACGAAGTCGCATTGGAATTTTTCACAACAAAAGCACCTGATCCACCCCATTGGACCCTAAACTCATGTTTTGGTGCGTTTCCTACCATCTGGGTGCCTTTGGAACCATTAGGTTGCCTTACGAAACTCGGCGCAAAACGGGTCGAACTAGTGCAAAAGATCGTGATACGAAGTCGCGTTAGAATTTTTCGCAACGAACACACCCGATCCACCCCATTGGACCCTAAACTAATGTTTTGGTGTGTTTCACACCATTTGGGTACATTGGGGATTGTTAGGTTGCCTTACGAAACTCGGTGCAAATCGGGCCGAACTAGTGGAAATGTTTGTGCCACGAAGTCGCACTGGAATTTTCCGCAACGAAAGCACCCGATCCACTCCATTGGACCCTAAACTCATGTTTCATTGCGTTTCGTACCATTTGGGACCGTTAGGTTGCCTTACTAAACTCGGGGCAAAACGGGCCGAACTAGTGCAAAAGTTTGTGCCACGAGGTCGCATTGGAATTTTTCACAACGAAGGCACCCGATCCACCCCATTGGACCCTAAACTCATGTTTTGGCGCGTTTCGTACCATTTGGGTGCATTTGGGACCATTATGTTGCCTTACGAAACACGGGGCAAAACGTTCCGAATTAGTGTAAAAGTTCGTGCGACGAAGTCGCGTCAGAGTTTTTCACGACGAACGCACCCGATAGACCCCATTGGACCCTAAACTCATGTTTTGGTACGTTTCATACCATTTGGGTGCATTTGGGACCGTTTGGTTGCCTTACGAAACTCGGTGCAAAACGGGCCGAACTAGTGCAAAAGTTCGTGCCACGAAGTCGCGTCGGAGTTTTTCGCGATGAACGCATCCGATCCACCCCATTGGACCCTAAACTCTCGTTTTGCTGCATTTCGTACCATTTGGGTGCATTTGTGACCGTTTGGTTGCCTTACGAAACTCGGTGCAAAACGAGCCGAACTAGTGCAAAAGTTTGTGCCACGAAGTTGGATTGGAAATTTTCGCAACAAACACACCCAATCCACCCCATTGGACCCTAAACTCATGTTTTATAGAGTTTAGTAACATTTAGGTGCATTTGGGACTGTTTGGTTGCCTTACGAAACTCGGTGCAAAACGGGCCGAACTAGTGCAACAGTTTGTGCCACGAAGTCGCATTGGAATTTTTCGCAATGAAAGCACCCGATCCACCCCATTGGACCCTAAACTCTTGTTTTGGTGAGTTTCGTACCATTTGGGTGCATTGGCGACCAGTCGGTTGCCTTACAAAACTCGGGGCAAAACGTTTCGAACTAGTGCAAAAGTTTGTGCCACGAGGTCGCATTGGAATTTTTCACAACGAAAGCACCCGATCCACCCCATTGAACCCTAAACTCATGTTTTGGCGCGTTTCGTACCATTTGGGACCATTATGTTGCCTTACGAAACACGGGGCAAAACGTTCCGGATTAGTGTAAAAGTTCGGGCGACGAAGTCGCGTCGGAGTTTTTCACGACGAATGCACCTGATAGACCCCATTGGACCCTAAACTCATGTTTTGGTACGTTTCATACAATTTGGGTGCATTTGGGACCATTTGGTTGCCTTACGAAACTCGGTGCAAAACGGGCCGAACTAGTGCAAAAGTTCGTGCCACGAAGTCGCGTCGGAGTTTTTCACGATGAACGCACCCGATCCACCCCATTGGACCCTAAACTCTCGTTTTGCTGCATTTCGTACCATTTGGGTGCATTTGGGACTGTTTGGTTCCCTTACGAAACTCGGTGCAAAACGAGCCGAACTAGTGCAAAAGTTTGTGCCACAAAGTTGCATTGGAATTTTACGCAACGAAAGCACTCGATCCACCCCATTGGACCCTAAACTCATGTTTTGGTACGTTTCATACCATTTGGGTGCATTTGGGACCATTTGGTTGCCTTACGAAACTCGGTGCAAAACAGGCCGAACTAGTGCAAAAGTTCGTGCCACGAAGTCGCGTCGGAGTTTTTCACGATGAACGCACCCGATCCACCCCATTGGACCCTAAACTCTCGTTTTGCTGCATTTCGTACCATTTGGGTGCATTTGGGACTGTTTGGTTCCCTTACGAAACTCGGTGCAAAACGAGCCGAACTAGTGCAAAAGTTTGTGCCACAAAGTTGCATTGGAATTTTACGCAACGAAAGCACTCGATCCACCCCATTGGACCCTAAACTCATGTTTTGGTACGTTTCATACCATTTGGGTGCATTTGAGACCATTTGGTTGCCTTACGAAACTCGGTGCAAAACGGGCCGAACTAGTGCAAAAGTTCGTGCCACGAAGTCGCGTCGGAGTTTTTCGCGATGAACGCACCCGATCCACCCCATTGGACCCTAAACTCTCGTTTTGCTGCATTTCGTACCATTTGGGTGCATTTGGGACCGTTTGGTTGCCTTACGAAACTCGGTGCAAAACAGGCCGAACTTGTGCAAAAGTTTGTGCCACGAAGTTGCATTGGAATTTTTCGCAACAAACACACCCGATCCACCCCATTGGACCCTAAACTCATGTTTTATAGAGTTTCGTAACATTTAGGTGCATTTGGGACTGTTTGGTTACCTTACGAAACTCGGAGCAAAACGGGCCGAACTAGTGCATAAGTTTGTGCCACGAAGTCGAATTGGAATTTCTCGCAACGAAAGCACCCGATCCACCCCGTTGAACCCTAAACTCTTGTTTTGGTGAGTTTCGTACCATTTGGGTGCATTTGTGACCGTTTGGTTGCCTTACGAAACTCGGTGCAAAACGGGCCGAACTAGTGCAAAACTTCATTCCATGAAGTCGCATCGCAATTTTTCGCAACGAACATACCCAATCCACCCCATTGGACCCTAAACTCATGTTTTGGCGCGTTTCGTACCATTTGGGACCATTATGTTGCCTTACTAAACTCGGGCAAAACTGGCCGAACTAGTGCAAACGTTCGTGCCACGAAGTCGCGTCAGAATTTTTCGTAACGAACACACCCGATCCACCCCATTGGACCCTAAACTAATGTCTTGGTGTGTTTCATACCGTTTGGGTGCATTGGGGACTGTTAGGTTGCCTTACGAAACTCGGTGCAAAACGGGACGAACTAGTGCAAAAGTTTGTGCCACGAAGTCGCATTGGAATTTTTCGCAAGGAAAGCACCCGATCCATTCCATTGGACACTAAACTCATGTTTTTCTGCATTTCGTACGGTTTGGGTGCATTTGCGACCAGTCGGTTGCCTTACAAAGCTCGGGTCAAAACGTTTCGAACTAGTGCAAAAGTTTGTGCCACGAGGTCGCATTAGAATTTTTCACAACGAAAGCACCCGATCCACCCCATTGGACCCTAAACTCATGTTTTGGCGCGTTTCGTACCATTTGGGTGCATTTGGGACCATTATGTTGCCTTACGAAACACGGGGCAAAAAGTTCCGAATTAGTGTAAAAGTTCGTGCGATGAAGTCGCGTCGGAGTTTTTCGCGATGAACGCACCCAATCCACCCCATTGGACCCTAAACTCTCGTTTTGCTGCATTTCGTACCATTCGGGTGCATTTGGGACCGTTTGGTTGCCTTACGAAACTCGGTGCAAAACAGGCCGAACTAGTGCAAAAGTTTGTGCCACGAAGTTGCATTGGAATTTTTCGCAACAAACACACCCGATCCACCCCATTGGACCCTAAACTCATGTTTTATAGAGTTTCGTAACATTTAGGTGCATTTGGGACTGTTTGGTTACCTTACGAAACTCGGAGCAAAACGGGCCGAACTAGTGCAAAACATCGTGCCATGAAGTCGTATTGGAATTTTTTTAGAACAAATGCACCCGATTCACCCATTGGACCCTAAACAAATGTTTTGGTGCGTTTCATACTGTTTTGGTGCACAGGTTGCCTTACGAAACTCGGTACAAAACGGGCCGAACATAAGTTTGTGCCACGAAGTCGCATTGGAATTTCTCGCAACGAAAGCACCCAATCCACCCCATTGAACCCTAAACTCTTGTTTTGGTGAGTTTCGTACCATTTGGGTGCATTTGTGACCGTTTGGTTGCCTTACGAAACTTGGTGCAAAACGGGCCGAATAAGTGCAAAACTTCGTTCCACGAAGTCGCATCGGAATTTTTCGCAACGAACGCACCCGATCCACCCCATTGGACTCTAAACTAATATTTTGGTGCGTTTCATACCGTTTGGTTGCATTTGGGACCGTTAGGTTGCTTTCCGAAACTCGGTGCAAAACGGGCTGAACTAGTGCAAAAGTTTGTGCCACGAAGTCGCATTGGAATTTTTCACAACAAAAGCACCTGATCCACCCCATTGGTCCCTAAAATCATGTTTTGGTGCATTTCATACCATCTGGGTGCATTTGGAACCATTAGGTTGCCTTACGAAACTCGGCGCAAAACGGGTCGAACTAGTGCAAAAGATCGTGCTACAAAGTCGCGTCAGAATTTTTCGCAACAAACAGACCCGATCCACCCCATTGGACCAAAAACTAATGTTTTGGTGTGTTTCATACCGTTTGGGTGCATTGGGGATTGTAAGGTTGCCTTACAAAACTCGGTGCAAATCGGGCCGAACTAGTGAAAAAGTTTGTGCCACGAAGTCGCATTGGAATTTTTCGCAACGAAAGCACCCGATCCACTCCATTGGACCCTAAACTCATGTTTTGGTACGTTTCGTACCATTTGGGTGCATTTGGGACCGTTAGGTTGCCTTACTAAACTCGGGTCAAAACGGGCCGAACTAGTGCAAAAGTTCGTGCCACGAAGTCGCATCAGAATTTTTCGCAACAAACCCACTCGATCCACTCCATTCGACCCTAAACTCATGTTTTGGTGCATTTCGTACCATTTGGGTGCATTTGCGACCATTCGGTTGCCCTACAAAACTTGGGGCAAAACGTTTCGAACTAGTGCAAAAGTTCGTGCCACGAAGATGCGTCGGAGTTTTTCGCGACGAACGCACCCGATCCAACCCATTGGACCCTAAACACATGCTTTGGTGCGTTTCGTACCATTTGCATGCATTTGGGACCGTTAGGTTGCCTTACAAAACTCGGGGCAAAATGTTCCGAATTAGTGTAAAAGTTCGTGCGACGAAGTCGCGTTGGAGTTTTTCACGACAAACGCACCCGATCCACCCCATTGGACCCTAAACTAATATTTTGGTGCGTTTCATACCGTTTGGGTGCATTTTTGACCATTTGGTTGCCTTACGAAACACGGTGCAAAACGGGCCGAACTAGTGCAAAAGTTTGTGCCACAAAGTCGCATTGGAATTTTTCACAACGAAAGCACCCGATCCACCCCATTGGACACTAAACTCATGTTTTGGCGCGTTTTGTACCATTTGGGTGCATTTGGGACCATTATGTTGCCTTACTAAACTTGGGCAAAACGGGCCGAACTAGTGCAAACGTTCGTGCCACGAAGTCGCGTCAGATTTTTTCGCAATGAACACACCCGATCCACCCCATTGGTCCCTAAAATAATGTTTTGGTGTGTTTCATACCGTTTGGGTGCATTGGGGACTGTTAGGTTGCCTTACGAAACTCGGTGCAAAACGGGCGTAGTGCAAAAGTTTGTGCCACGAAGTCGCATTGGAATTTTTCGCAACGAAAGCATCCGATCCACTCCATCGGACCGTAAACTCATGTTTTGCTGCATTTCGTACCGTTTGGCTGCATTTGCGACTATTCGGTTGCCTTTCGAAACTCGGGGCAAAACATTTTGAACTAGTGCAAAAGTTCGTGCCACGAAGACGCGTCAGAGTTTTTTGTGACGAACGCACCCGATCCAGCCCATTGGACCCTAAACACATGCTTTGGTGTGTTTCGTACCATTTGCATGCATATGGGACCATTAGGTTGCCTTACGAAACTCGGGGCAAAACATTCCGAATTAGTGTAAAATTTCGTGCGACGAAGTCGCGTCGGAGTTTTTCACGGCGAACGCACCCGATCCACCCCAATGGACCCTAAACTCATGTTTTGGTGCGTTTCATACCATTTGGGTGCATTTGGGACCGTTTAGTTGCCTTACGAAACTCGGTGCAAAACGGGCCGAACTAGTGCAAAAAGTTCATGCCACGAAGTCGCGTCGGAGTTTTTCGTGATGAACGCACCCGATCCACCCCATTGGACCCTAAACTCTCGTTTTACTGCATTTCGTACCATTTTGGTGCATTTGGGACTATTTGGTTGCCTTATGAGACTCGGTGCAAAATGGGCCGAACTAGTGCAAAATTTCGTGCCACGAAGTCGCATCGGAATTTTTCGCAACAAACACACCCGATCCACCCCATTGGACCCTAAACTAATGTTTTGGTGAGTTTCGTACCATTTAGGTGTATTTGGGACCGTTTGGTTGCCTTACGAAACTCGGTGTAAAACGGGTCGAACTAGTGCAAAACTTCGTGCCATGAAGTCGCATCATAATTTTTCGCAACAAACGCACCCGATCCTCCCCATTGGACCGTAAACTAATGTTTTGGTGCGTTTAATACCGTTTCGGTGCATTTGGGACCGTTAGGTTGCCTTACGAAACTCGGGGCAAAACGGGCCGAACTTGTGTAAAAGTTTGTGCCACGAAGTCGCATTGGAATTTTTCACAACAAAAGCACCCGATCCACCCCATTGGTCCCTAAAATCATGTTTTGGTGCATTTCAAACCATCTGGGTGCATTTGGAACCGTTAGGTTGCCTTACGAAACTCAGCGCAAAACGGGTCGAACTAGTGCAAAAGATCGTGCTACGAAGTCGCGTCAGAATTTTTCGCAACAAACAGACCCGATCCACCCCATTGGACCCAAAACTAATGTTTTGGTGTGTTTCATACCGTTTGGGTGCATTGAGGATTGTTAGATTGCCTTACGAAACTCGGTGCAAATCGGGCCGAACTAGTGAAAAAGTTTGTGCCACGAAGTCGCATTGGAATTTTTCACAACGAAAGCACCCGATCCACTCCATTGGACCCTAAACTCATGTTTTGGTGCGTTTCGTACCATTTGGGTGCATTTGGGACCGTTAGGTTGCCTTACTAAACTCGGGGCAAAATGGGCCGAACTACTGCAAAAGTTCGTGCCACGAAGTCGCATCAGAATTTTTCGCAACGAACCCACTCGATCCACTCCATTGGACCCTAAACTCATGTTTTGGTGCATTTCGTACCATTTGGGTGCATTTGCGACCATTCGGTTGCCCTACGAAACTTGGGGCAAAACGTTTCGAACTAGTGCAAAAGTTCGTGCCACGAAGATGCGTCGGAGTTTTTCGCGACGAACGCACCCGATCCACCCCATTGGACCCTAAATACATGCTTTGGTGTGTTTCGTACCATTTGCATGCATTTGGGACCGTTAGGTTGCCTTACAAAACTCGGGGCAAAATGTTCCGAATTAGTGTAAAAGTTCGTGCGACGAAGTCGCGTTGGAGTCACGACAAACGCACCCGATCCACCCCATTGGACCCTAAATTAATATTTTGGTGCGTTTCATACCGTTTGGGTGCATTTTTGACCATTTGGTTGCCTTACGAAACACGGTGCAAAACAGGCCCAACTAGTGCAAAAGTTTGTGCCACAAAGTCGCATTGGAATTTTTCACAACGAAAGCACCCGATCCACCCCATTGGACACTAAACTCATGTTTTGGCGCGTTTTGTACCATTTGGGTGCATTTGGGACCATTATGTTGCCTTAATAAACTCGGGCAAAACGGGCCAAACTAGGGCAAACGTTTGTGCCACGAAGTCGCGTCAGAATTTTTCGCAACGAACACACCCGATCCACCCGATTGGACACTAAAATAATGTTTTGGTGTGTTTCATACCGTTTGGGTGCATTGGGGACTGTTAGGTTGCCTTACGAAACTCGGTGCAAAACGGGCGTAGTGCAAAAGTTTGTGCCACAAAGTCGCATTGGAATTTTTCGCAACGAAAGCTCCCGATCCACTCCATCGGACCCTAAACTCATGTTTTGCTGCATTTCGTACCGTTTGGCAGCATTTGTGACTATTCGGTTGCCTTTCGAAACTTGGGGCAAAACATTTCGAAAATTCTAATGCGACTTCGTGGCACAAACTTTTGCACTAGTTCGGCTCGTTTTGCACTGACTTTCGTAAGGCAAACTAACGGTCCCAAAAACACCCAAACGGTATGAAATGCACCAAAACATTAGTTTAGGGTACAATGGCGTGGATTGAGTGAGTTCGTTGCGAAAAATTCCTATGCGCTTTTGTGGCACGAAGTTTTCCACTAGTTCGGCCCGTTTTGCACCGAGTTTCGTAAGGCAACCAAACAGTACCAAATGCACCCAAATGGTACTAAACTCACCAAAACATGAGTTTAGGGTCCAATGGGGTGGATCGGGTGCGTTCGTTGCGAAAAATTCCAATGCAACTTCGTGGCACAAACTTTTGCACTAGTTCGAAACGTTTTGCCTCGAGTTTCGTAAGGCTACAAAATGGTCGCAAATGCACCCAAACGGTACGAAATGCACCAAAACATGAGTTTAGGGTCCAATGGAGTGGATCGAGTTGGTTCGCTACGAAAAATTCTGACGCAACTTCGTGGCACGAACTTTTGCATTATTTCGGCCCTTTTTTTCCCGAGTTTAGTAAGGCAACCTAACGGTCCCAAATGCACCCAAATGGTACGAAATACACCAAAACATGAGTTTAGGGTCCAATGGGGTGGATCGGGTGCTTTAGTTGCGAAAAATTCCCATGCGACTTTGTGGCACAAACTTTTGCACTAGTTCGGCCCGTTTTGCACCGAGTTTCGTAAGGCAACCTAATGATCCCAAATGCACCCACACGGTATGAAACGCACCAAAACATTAGTTTAGGGTCCAATGGGGTGGATCGAGTGCGTTCGTTGTGAAAAATTCCGATGCGACTTCATGGCACTAAGTTTTGCACTAGTTCGGCCAGTTTTGCACCGAGTTTTGTAAGGCAACCAAACGGTCCCAAATGCACCAAAATGGTATGAAACTCACCGAAATATGTGTTTAGGGTCCAATGGGGTGGATCGGGTGCGTTCGTTGCGAAAAATTCCAATGCAACTTCGTGGCACAAACTTTTACACTAGTTCGGCCCGTTTTGCAACGAGTTTCGTAAGGCAACCAAACGGTCCCAAATGCACCCAAATGGTACGAAATGCAGAAAAACGTGAGTTTAGGATCCAATGGGGTGGATCGGGTGCGCTCATAGCGAAAAAATCTGACGCGTCTTCGTGCCACGAACTTTTGCACTAATTCGGCCCGTTTTTCACCGAGTTTCGTAAGGCAACCAAACGTTCCCAAATGCACCCAAATGGTACGAAACTCACCAAACCATGAGTTTAGCGTCCAATGGGTGGATCGGGTGCATTCGTTGCGAAATATTCCAATGCAACTTCGTGGCACAAACTTTTGCACTAGTCCGGCCCGTTTCACACCGAGTTTCGTAAGGAAACCAAACGGTCCCAACTGCTCCCAAATGGTATGAAACGCAACATAACATGAGTTTAGGGTCCAATGGGGCGGATCGGGTGCGCTCATCACGAAAAACTCCGACGCGTCTTCGTGGCACGAACTTTTGCACTAGTTCGAAATGTTTTGCCCCGAGTTTTGTAAGGCTACCGAATGGTCGCAAATGCACCCAAACGGTACGAAATGCACGAAAACATGAGTTTAGGGTCCAATGGAGTGGATCGAGTTGGTTCGTTATGAAAAATTCTGACGCAACTTCGTGGCACGAACTTTTGCACTAGTTCGGCCCGTTTTACCTCGAGTTTAGTAAGGCAACCTAATGGTCCCAAATGCACCCAAATGGTACGAAATGCACCAAAACATGAGTTTAGGGTCCAATGGGGTGGATCGGGTGCTTTAGTTGCGAAAAATTCCCATGCGACTTCGTGGCAAAAACTTTTGCACTAATTCGGCCTGTTTTGCACCGAGTTTTGTAAGGCAACCTAACAGTCCCAAATACACCCACACAGTATGAAACGCACCAAAACATTAGTTTAGGGTTCAATGGGGTGGATCGAGTGTGTTCGCTGTGAAAAATTCCGATGCGACTTCATGGCACGAAGTTTTGCAATAGTTCGGCAAGTTTTGCACCGAGTTTTGTAAGGCAACCAAATGGTCCCAAATGCACCCAAATGGTATGAAACTCACCGAAACATGAGTTTATGGTCCAATGGGATGGATCGGGTGCGTTCATTGCGAAAAATTCGAATGCAACTTCGTGGCACAAACTTTTACACTAGTTCGGCCTGTTTTGCAATGAGTTTCGTAAGGCAACCAAACGGTCCCAAATGCACCCAAATTGTACGAATTGCACCAAAACATCAGTTTAGGGTCAAATGGGGTGGATCGGGTGTGTTCGTCGCAAAAAACTCCGACGCGACTTCGTGGCCCGAACTTTTGCACTAGTTCGGCCAGTTTTGCACCGAGTTTCGTAAGGCAACCAAATGGTCTCAAATGCACCCAAATGGTATGAAACGTACCAAAACATGAGTTTTGCACCGAGTTTCGTAAGGCAACTAAACGGTCCCAAATGCACCCAAATGGTACGAAACGCAACAAAACATGAGTTTAGGGTCCAATGGGGTGGATCAGGTGCGATCATCATGAAAAACTACGACGCGACTTTGTCGCACGAACTTTTGTACTAGTTCGGCCCGTTTTGCCCCGAGTTTAGTAAGGCAACCTAACGTTCCTAAATGCGCCCAAATGGTAAGAAACGCACCAAAACATGAGTTTAGGGTCAAATGGGGTGGATCGGGTGGTTTCGTTGCGAAAAATTCTAATGCGACTTCGTGGCACAAACTTTTGCACTAGTTCGGCCCGTTTTGCCTCGAGTTTAGTAAGCCAACATAACGGTCCTAAATTCGCCCAAATGGTATGAAATGCACCAAAACATGAGTTTAGGGTCCAATGGGGTCGATCGGGTGTTTTCGTTGCGAAAAATTCGAATGCGACTTCGTGGCACAAACTTTTGCACTAGTTCGGCCCGTTTTGCACTGACTTTCGTAAGGCAAACTAACGGTCCCAAAAACACCCAAACGGTATGAAATGCACCAAAACATTAGTTTAGGGTACAATGGGGTGGATTGAGTGAGTTCGTTGCGAAAAATTCCTATGCGCCTTTGTGGCACGAAGTTTTGCACTAGTTCGGCCCGTTTTGCACCGAGTTTCGTAAGGCAACCAAACAGTACCAAATGCACCCAAATGGTACTAAACTCACCAAAACATGAGTTTAGGGTCCAATGGGGTGGATCGGGTGCGTTCGTTGCGAAAAATTCCAATGCAACTTCGTGGCACAAACTTTTGCACTAGTTCGAAACGTTTTGCCCCGAGTTTCGTAAGGCTACCAAATGGTCGCAAATGCACCCAAACGGTACGAAATGCACCAAAACATGAGTTTAGTAAGGCAACCTAACGGTCCCAAATGCACCCAAATGGTACGAAATACACCAAAACATGAGTTTAGGGTCCAATGGGGTGGATCGGGTGCTTTAGTTGCGAAAAATTCCCATGCGACTTTGTGGCACAAACTTTTGCACTAGTTCGGCCCGTTTTGCACCGAGTTTCGTAAGGCAACCTAATGATCCCAAATGCACCCACACGGTATGAAACGCACCAAAACATTAGTTTAGGGTCCAATGGGGTGGATCGAGTGCGTTCATTGTGAAAAATTCCGATGCGACTTCATGGCACTAAGTTTTGCACTAGTTCGGCCAGTTTTGCACCGAGTTTGGTAAGGCAACCAAACGGTCCCAAATGCACCAAAATAGTATGAAACTCACCGAAACATGAGTTTAGGGTCCAATGGGGTGGATCGGGTGCGTTCGTTGCGAAAAATTCCAATGCAACTTCGTGGCACAAACTTTTACACTAGTTCGGCCCGTTTTGCAACGAGTTTCGTAAGGCAACCAAACGGTCCCAAATGCACCCAAATGGTACGAAATGCAGAAAAACGTGAGTTTAGGATCCAATGGGGTGCATCGGGTGCGCTCATAGCTAAAAACTTTGACGCGTCTTCGTGCCACGAACTTTTGCACTAATTCGGCCCGTTTTTCACCGAGTTTCGTAAGGCAACCAAATGTTCCCAAATGCACCCAAATGGTACGAAACTCACCAAACCATGATTTTAGGGTCCAATGAGTGGATCGGGTGCATTCGTTGCGAACAATTCCAATGCAACTTCGTGGCACAAACTTTTGCACTAGTCCGGCCCGTTTCGCACCGAGTTTCGTAAGGCAACCAAACGGTCCCAACAGCTCCCAAATGGTATGAAACGCAACAAAACATGAGTTTAGGGTCCAATGGGGCGGATCGGGTGCGCTCATCACGAAAAACTCCGACGCGTCTTCGTGGCACGAACTTTTGCACTAGTTCGAAACGTTTTGCCCCGAGTTTTGTAAGGCTACCGAATGGTCGCAAATGCACTCAAACGGTACGAAATGCACGAAAACATGAGTTTAGGGTCCAATGGAGTGGATCGAGTTGGTTCGTTATGAAAAATTCTGACGCAACTTCGTGGCACGAACTTTTGCACTAGTTCGGCCCGTTTTACCTCGAGTTTAGTAAGGCAACCTAACGGTCCCAAATACACCCAAATGGTATTAAATGCACCAAAACATTGGTTTAGGGTCCAATGGGGTGGATCGAGTGAGTTCGTTGCAAAAAATTCCTATGCGCCTTTGTGGCACGAAGTTTTGCACAAGTTCGGCCCGTTTTGCACCGAGTTTCGTAAGGCAACCAAACGGTCCCAAATGCACCCAAATGGTACTAAACTCACCAAAACATGAGTTTAGGGTCCAATGGGGTGGATCGGGTGCGTTCGTTGCGAAAAATTGTAATGCAACTTCGTGGCACAAACTTTTGCACTAGTTCGAAACGTTTTGCCCCGAGTTTCGTAAGGCTACCAAATGGTCGCAAATGCACCCAAACGGTATGAAATGCACCAAAACATGAGTTTAGGGTCCAATGGAGTGGATCGATTTGGTTCGCTGCGAAAAATTCTAACGCAACTTCGTGGCACGAACTTTTGCATTATTTCGGCCCGTTTTTCCCCGAGTTTAGTAAGGCAACCTAATGGTCCAAATGCACCCAAATGGTACGAAATGCACCAAAACATGAGTTTAGGGTCCAATGGGGTGGATCGGGTGCTTTAGTTGCGAAAAATTCCCATACGACTTCGTGGCACAAACTTTTGCACTAGTTCGGCCCGTTTTGCACCGAGTTTCGTAAGGTAACCTAACGGTCCCAAATGCACCCACACGGTATGAAACGCACCAAAACATTAGTTTAGGGTCCAATGGGGTGGATCGAGTGCGTTTGATGTGAAAAATTCCGATACGACTTCATGGCACGAAGTTTTGCACTAGTTCGGCCAGTTTTACACCGAGTTTCTTAAGGCAATTAAACGGTCCCAAATGCACCCAAATGGTATGAAACTCACCAAAACATGAGTTTAGGGTCCAATGGGGTGGATCGGGTGCGTTCGTTGCGAAAAATTCCAATGCAACTTTGTGGCACAAACTTTTGCACTAGTTCGAAACGTATTGCCCCGAGTTTCGTAAGGCTACCAAATGGTCGGAAATGCACCCAAACGGTACGAAATGCACCAAAACATGAGTTTAGGGTCCAATGGAGTGGATCGAGTTGGTTCGCTGCGAAAAATTCTGACCAAACTTCGTGGCACGAACTTTTGCATTATTTCGGACCGTTTTTCCCCGAGTTTAGTAAGGCAACCTAACGGTCCCAAATGCACCCAAATGGTACGAAATGCACCAAAACATGAGTTTAGGGTCCAATGGGGTGGATCGGGTGCTTTAGTTGCGAAAAATTCCCATGCGACTTCGTTGCACAAACTTTTACACTAGTTCGGCCCGTTTTGCAACGAGTTTCGTAAGGCAACCAAACGGTCCCAAATGCACCCAAATGGTACGAAATGCAGAAAAACGTGAGTTTAGGGTCCAATGGGGTGGATCGGGTGTGTTCATCGCGAAAAACTCCGACGCGACTTCGTGGCACGAACTTTTGCACTAGTTCGGCCTGTTTTGCACTGAGTTTCGTAAGGCAACCAAACGGTCCCAAATGCACCCAAATGGTACGAAACGCAACAAAACATGTGTTTAGGGTCCAATGGGGTGGATCGGGTGCGCTAATCGCGAAAACTCTGACGCGTCTTCGTGGCACGAACTTTTGCACTAGTTCGGCCCATTTTTCACCGAGTTTCGTAAGGCAACCAAACGTTCCCAAATGAACCCAAATGGTACGAAACTCACCAAAACATGAGTTTAGGGCCAATGGGTGGATCGGGTGCATTCGTTGCGAACAATTCCAATGCAACTTTGTGGTACAAACTTTTGCACTAGTTCGGCCCGTTTTGCACCGAGTTTCGTAAGGCAACGAAACGGTCCCAAATGCTCCCAAATGGTACGAAATGCAGCAAAACTAGAGTTTAGGGTCCAATGGGGTGGATCGGGTGCGTTCATCGCGAAAAACTCCGACGCGACTTCGTGGCACGAACTTTTGCACTAGTTCGGCCCATTTTTCACAGAGTTTCGTAAGGCAACCAAACGTTCCCAAATGCACCCAAATGGTACGAAACTCACCAAAACATGAGTTTAGGGTCCAATGGGTGGATCGGGTGCATTCGTTGCGAACAATTCCAATGCAACTTTGTGGCACAAACTTTTGCACTAGTTCGGCCCGTTTTGCACCGAGTTTCGTAAGGCAACCTAATGATCCCAAATGCACCCACACGGTATGAAACGCACCAAAACATTAGTTTAGGGTCCAATGGGGTGGATCGAGTGCGTTCATTGTGAAAAATTCCGATGCGACTTCATGGCACTAAGTTTTGCACTAGTTCGGCCAGTTTTGCACCGAGTTTTGTAAGGCAACCAAACGGTCCCAAATGCACCAAAATAGTATGAAACTCACCGAAACATGAGTTTAGGGTCTAATGGGGTGGATCGGGTGCGTTCGTTGCGAAAAATTCCAATGCAACTTCGTGGCACAAACTTTTACACTAGTTCGGCCCGTTTTGCAACGAGTTTCGTAAGGCAACCAAACGGTCCCAAATGCACCCAAATGGTACGAAATGCAGAAAAACGTGAGTTTAGGATCCAATGGGGTGTATCGGGTGCGCTCATAGCTAAAAACTCTGACGCGTCTTCGTGCCACGAACTTTTGCACTAATTCGGCCCGTTTTTCACCGAGTTTCGTAAGGCAACCAAACGTTCCCAAATGCACCCAAATGGTACGAAACTCACCAAACCATGATTTTAGGGTCCAATGAGTGGATCGGGTGCATTCGTTGCGAACAATTCCAATGCAACTTCGTGGCACAAACTTTTGCACTAGTCCGGCCCGTTTCGCACCGAGTTTCGTAAGGCAACCAAACGGTCCCAACAGCTCCCAAATGGTATGAAACGCAACAAAACATGAGTTTAGGGTCCAATGGGGCGGATCGGGTGCGCTCATCACGAAAAACTCCGACGTGTCTTCGTGGCACGAACTTTTGCACTAGTCCGAAACGTTTTGCCCCGAGTTTTGTAAGGCTACCGAATGGTCGCAAATGCACTCAAACGGTACGAAATGCACGAAAACATGAGTTTAGGGTCCAATGGAGTGGATCGAGTTGGTTCGTTATGAAAAATTCTGACGCAACTTCGTGGCACGAACTTTTGCACTAGTTCGGCCCGTTTTACCTCGAGTTTAGTAAGGCAACCTAACGGTCCCAAATACACCCAAATGGTATTAAATGCACCAAAACATTGGTTTAGGGTCCAATGGGGTGGATCGAGTGAGTTCGTTGCAAAAAATTCCTATGCGCCTTTGTGGCACGAAGTTTTGCACAAGTTCGGCCCGTTTTGCACCGAGTTTCGTAAGGCAACCAAACGGTCCCAAATGCACCCAATTGGTACTAAACTCACCAAAACATGAGTTTAGGGTCCAATGGGGTGGATCGGGTGTGTTCGTTGCGAAAAATTGTAATGCAACTTCGTGGCACAAACTTTTGCACTAGTTCGAAACGTTTTGCCCCGAGTTTCGTAAGGCTACCAAATGGTCGCAAATGCACCCAAACGGTATGAAATGCACCAAAACATGAGTTTAGGGTCCAATGGAGTGGATCGAGTTGGTTCGCTGCGAAAAATTCTAACGCAACTTCGTGGCACGAACTTTTGCATTATTTCGGCCCGTTTTTCCCCGAGTTTAGTAAGGCAACCTAATGGTCCAAATGCACCCAAATGGTACGAAATGCACCAAAACATGAGTTTAGGGTCCAATGGGGTGGATCGGGTGCTTTAGTTGCGAAAAAATTCCCATGCGACTTCGTGGCACAAACTTTTGCACTAGTTCGGCCCGTTTTGCACCGAGTTTCGTAAGGTAACCTAACGGTCCCAAATGCACCCACACGGTATGAAACGCACCAAAACATTAGTTTAGGGTCCAATGGGGTGGATCGAGTGCGTTTGATGTGAAAAATTCCGATACGACTTCATGGCACGAAGTTTTGCACTAGTTCGGCCAGTTTTACACCGAGTTTCTTAAGGCAATTAAACGGTCCCAAATGCACCCAAATGGTATGAAACTCACCGAAACATGAGTTTAGGGTCCAATGGGGTGGATCGGGTGCGTTCGTTGCGAAAAATTCCAATGCAACTTCGTGGCACAAACTTTTGCACTAGTTCGAAATGTATTGCCCCGAGTTTCGTAAGGCTACCAAATGGTCGCAAATGCACCCAAACGGTACGAAATGCACCAAAACATGAGTTTAGGGTCCAATGGAGTGGATCGAGTTGGTTCGCTGCGAAAAATTCTGACGAAACTTCGTGGCACGAACTTTTGCATTATTTCGGACCGTTTTTCCCCGAGTTTAGTAAGGCAACCTAACGGTCCCAAATGCACCCAAATGGTACGAAATGCACCAAAACATGAGATTAGGGTCCAATGGGGTGGATCAGGTGCTTTAGTTGCGAAAAATTCCCATGCGACTTCGTAGCACAAACTTTTACACTAGTTCGGCCCGTTTTGCAACGAGTTTCGTAAGGCAACCAAACGGTGCCAAATGCACCCAAATGGTACGAAATGCAGAAAAATGTGAGTTTAGGGTCCAATGGGGTGGATCGGGTGTGTTCATCGCGAAAAACTCCGACGCGACTTCGTGGCACGAACTTTTGCACTAGTTCGGCCTGTTTTGCACCGAGTTTCGTAAGGCAACCAAACGGTCCCAAATGCACCCAAATGGTACGAAACGCAACAAAACATGAGTTTAGGTTCCAATGGTGTGGATCATGTGCATTCATCATGAAAAACTACGACGCGACTTTGTCGCACGAACTTTTGCATTAGTTCGGAACATTTTGCGCCAAGTTTCGTAAGGCAACCTAATGGTCATAAATGCACGCAAATGGTACGAAACGCACCAAAACATGTGTTTAGGGTCCAATGGGGTGGATCGGGTGCGCTAATTGCGAAAACTCTGACGCGTCTTCGTGGCATGAACTTTTGCACTAGTTCGGCCCGTTTTTCACCGAGTTTCGTAAGGCAACCAAACGTTCCCAAATGCACCCAAATGGTACGAAACTCACCAAAACATGAGTTTAGGGCCAATGGGTGGATCGGGTGCATTCGTTGCGAACAATTGCAATGCAACTTTGTGGTACAAACTTTTGCACTAGTTCGGCCCGTTTTGCACCGAGTTTCGTAAGGCAACGAAACGGTCCCAAATGCTCCCAAATGGTACGAAATGCAGCAAAACTAGAGTTTAGGGTCCAATGGGGTGGATCGGGTGCGTTCATAGCGAAAAACTCCGACGCGACTTCGTGGCACGAACTTTTGCACTAGTTCGGCCCATTTTTCACAGAGTTTCGTAAGGCAACCAAACGTTCCCAAATGCACCCAAATGGTACGAAACTCACCAAAACATGAGTTTAGGGTCCAATGGGTGGATCGGGTGCATTCGTTGCGAACAATTCCAATGCAACTTTGTGGCACAAACTTTTGCACTAGTTCGGCCCGTTTTGCACCGAGTTTCGTAAGGCAACCTAATGATCCCAAATGCACCCACACGGTATGAAACGCACCAAAACATTAGTTTAGGGTCCAATGGGGTGGATCGAGTGCGTTCATTGTGAAAAATTCCGATGCGACTTCATGGCACTAAGTTTTGCACTAGTTCGGCCAGTTTTGCACCGAGTTTTGTAAGGCAACCAAACGGTCCCAAATGCACCAAAATAGTATGAAACTCACCGAAACATGAGTTTAGGGTCCAATGGGGTGGATCGGGTGCGTTCGTTGCGAAAAATTCCAATGCAACTTCGTGGCACAAACTTTTACACTAGTTCGGCCCGTTTTGCAACGAGTTTCGTAAGGCAACCAAACGGTCCCAAATGCACCCAAATGGTACGAAATGCAGAAAAACGTGAGTTTAGGATCCAATGGGGTGTATCGGGTGCGCTCATAGCTAAAAACTCTGACGCGTCTTCGTGCCACGAACTTTTGCACTAATTCGGCCCGTTTTTCACCGAGTTTCGTAAGGCAACCAAACGTTCCCAAATGCACCCAAATGGTACGAAACTCACCAAACCATGATTTTAGGGTCCAATGAGTGGATCGGGTGCATTCGTTGCGAACAATTCCAATGCAACTTCGTGGCACAAACTTTTGCACTAGTCCGGCCCGTTTCGCACCGAGTTTCGTAAGGCAACCAAACGGTCCCAACAGCTCCCAAATGGTATGAAACGCAACAAAACATGAGTTTAGGGTCCAATGGGGCGGATCGGGTGCGCTCATCACGAAAAACTCCGACGCGTCTTCGTGGCACGAACTTTTGCACTAGTTCGAAACGTTTTGCCCCGAGTTTTGTAAGGCTACCGAATGGTCGCAAATGCACTCAAACGGTACGAAATGCACGAAAACATGAGTTTAGGGTCCAATGGAGTGGATCGAGTTGGTTCGTTATGAAAAATTCTGACGCAACTTCGTGGCACGAACTTTTGCACTAGTTCGGCCCGTTTTACCTCGAGTTTAGTAAGGCAACCTAACGGTCCCAAATACACCCAAATGGTATTAAATGCACCAAAACATTGGTTTAGGGTCCAATGGGGTGGATCGAGTGAGTTCGTTGCAAAAAATTCCTATGCGCCTTTGTGGCACGAAGTTTTGCACAAGTTCGGCCCGTTTTGCACCGAGTTTCGTAAGGCAACCAAACGGTCCCAAATGCACCCAATTGGTACTAAACTCACCAAAACATGAGTTTAGGGTCCAATGGGGTGGATCGGGTGTGTTCGTTGCGAAAAATTGTAATGCAACTTCGTGGCACAAACTTTTGCACTAGTTCGAAACGTTTTGCCCCGAGTTTCGTAAGGCTACCAAATGGTCGCAAATGCACCCAAACGGTATGAAATGCACCAAAACATGAGTTTAGGGTCCAATGGAGTGGATCGAGTTGGTTCGCTGCGAAAAATTCTAACGCAACTTCGTGGCACGAACTTTTGCATTATTTCGGCCCGTTTTTCCCCGAGTTTAGTAATGCAACCTAATGGTCCAAATGCACCCAAATGGTACGAAATGCACCAAAACATGAGTTTAGGGTCCAATGGGGTGGATTGGGTGCTTTAGTTGCGAAAAAATTCCCATGCGACTTCGTGGCACAAACTTTTGCACTAGTTCGGCCCGTTTTGCACCGAGTTTCGTAAGGTAACCTAACGGTCCCAAATGCACCCACACGGTATGAAACGCACCAAAACATTAGTTTAGGGTCCAATGGGGTGGATCGAGTGCGTTTGATGTGAAAATTTCCGATACGACTTCATGGCACGAAGTTTTGCACTAGTTCGGCCAGTTTTACACCGAGTTTCTTAAGGCAATTAAACGGTCCCAAATGCACCCAAATGGTATGAAACTCACCGAAACATGAGTTTAGGGTCCAATGGGGTGGATCGGGTGCGTTCGTTGCGAAAAATTCCAATGCAACTTCGTGGCACAAACTTTTGCACTAGTTCGAAATGTATTGCCCCGAGTTTCGTAAGGCTACCAAATGGTCGCAAATGCACCCAAACGGTACGAAATGCACCAAAACATGAGTTTAGGGTCCAATGGAGTGGATCGAGTTGGTTCGCTGCGAAAAATTCTGATGAAACTTCGTGGCACGAACTTTTGCATTATTTCGGACCGTTTTTCCCCGAGTTTAGTAAGGCAACCTAACGGTCCCAAATGCACCGAAATGGTACGAAATGCACCAAAACATGAGTTTAGGGTCCAATGGGGTGGATCAGGTGCTTTAGTTGCGAAAAATTCCCATGCGACTTCGTAGCACAAACTTTTACACTAGTTCGGCCCGTTTTGCAACGAGTTTCGTAAGGCAACCAAACGGTCCCAAATGCACCCAAATGGTACGAAATGCAGAAAAACGTGAGTTTAGGGTCCAATGGGGTGGATCGGGTGTGTTCATCGCGAAAAACTCCGACGCGACTTCGTGGCACGAACTTTTGCACTAGTTCGGCCTGTTTTGCACCGAGTTTCGTAAGGCAACCAAACGGTCCCAAGTGCACCCAAATGGTACGAAACGCAACAAAACATGAGTTTAGGTTCCAATGGGGTGGATCATGTGCATTCATCATGAAAAACTACGACGCGACTTTGTCGCACGAACTTTTGCATTAGTTCGGAACATTTTGCGCCAAGTTTCGTAAGGCAACCTAATGGTCATAAATGCACGCAAATGGTACGAAACGCACCAAAACATGTGTTTAGGGTCCAATGGGGTGGATCGGGTGCGCTAATCGCGAAAACTCTGACGCGTCTTCGTGGCACGAACTTTTGCACTAGTTCGGCCCGTTTTTCACCGAGTTTCGTAAGGCAACCAAACGTTCCCAAATGCACCCAAATGGTACGAAACTCACCAAAACATGAGTTTAGGGCCAATGGGTGGATCGGGTGCATTCGTTGCGAACAATTGCAATGCAACTTTGTGGTACAAACTTTTGCACTAGTTCGGCCCGTTTTGCACCGAGTTTCGTAAGGCAACGAAACGGTCCCAAATGCTCCCAAATGGTACGAAATGCAGCAAAACTAGAGTTTAGGGTCCAATGGGGTGGATCGGGTGCGTTCATAGCGAAAAACTCCGACGCGACTTCGTGGCACGAACTTTTGCACTAGTTCGGCCCATTTTTCACAGAGTTTCGTAAGGCAACCAAACGTTCCCAAATGCACCCAAATGGTACGAAACTCACCAAAACATGAGTTTAGGGTCCAATGGGTGGATCGGGTGCATTCGTTGCGAACAATTCCAATGCAACTTTGTGGCACAAACTTTTGCACTAGTTCGGCCCGTTTTGCACCGAGTTTCGTAAGGCACCCAAACGGTCCCAAATGCTCCCAAATGGTACGAAATGCAACAAAACATGAGTTTACGGTCCATTGGGGTGGATCGGGTGCGTTCGTCGTGAAAAACTCCGACACGACTTCATCGCACGAACTTTTGCACTAGTTCGGAACGTTTTGCCCCGAGTTTCGTAAGGCAACCTAACGGTCCCAAATGCACGCAAATGGTACGAAACACACAAAAACATGTGTTTAGGATCCGATGGGGTGGATCGGGTGCGCTCATCACGAAAAACTCCGACGCGTCTTCATGGCACGAACTTATGCACTATTTCGAAATGTTTTACCCCGAGTTTCGTAAGGCTACCGAATGGTCGCAAATGCACCCAAACGGTACGAAATGCACCAAAACATGTGTTTATGGTCCAATGGGGTGGATCGGGTGCGCTCATCACGAAAAACTCCGACGCGTCTTCGTGCCACGAACTTTTGCACTAGTTCGAAATGTTTAGCCCCGAGTTTTGTAAGGCTACCGAATGGTCACAAATGCACCCAAACGGTACGGAATGCACGAAAACATGAGTTTAGGGTCCAATGGAGTGGATCGAGTTGGTTCGTTATGAAAAATTCTGACGCAACTTCGTGGCACGAACTTTTGCACTAGTTCGGCCCGTTTTACCTCGAGTTTAGTAAGGCCACCTAACGGTCCCAAATACACCCAAACGGTATTAAATGCACCAAAACATTGGTTTAGGGTCCAATGGGGTGGATCGAGTGAGTTCGTTGCGAAAAATTCCTATGCGCCTTTGTGGCACGAAGTTTTGCACAAGTTTGGCCCGTTTTGCACCAAGTTTCGTAAGGCAACCAAACGGTCCCAAATGCACCAAAATGGTACTAAACTCACCAAAACATGAGTTTAGGGTCCAATGGGGTGGATCGGGTGCGTTCGTTGCGAAAAATTCCAATGCAACTTCGTGGCACAAACTTTTGCACTAGTTCGAAACGTTTTGCCCCGAGTTTCGTAAGGCTACCAAATGGTCGCAAATGCACCCAAACGGTACGAAATGCACCAAAACATGAGTTTAGGGTCCAATGGAGTGGATCGAGTTGGTTCGCTGCGAAAAATTCTGACGCAACTTCGTGGCACGAACTTTTGCATTATTTCGGCCCGTTTTTCCCCGAGTTTAGTAAGGCAACCTAATGGTTCCAAATGCACCCAAATGGTACGAATTGCACCAAAACATGAGTTTAGGGTCCAATGGGGTGGATCGGGTGCTTTAGTTGCGAAAAATTCCCATGCGACTTCGTGGCACAAACTTTGGCACTAGTTCGGCCCGTTTTGCACCGAGTTTCGTAAGGTAACCTAACGGTCCCAAATGCACCCACACGGTATGAAACGCACCAAAACATTAGTTTAGGGTCCAATGGGGTGGATCGAGTGCGTTTGTTGTGAAAAATTCTGATGCGACTTCATGGCACGAAGTTTTGCACTAGTTCGGCCAGTTTTACACCGAGTTTTGTAAGGCAATTAAACGGTCCCAAATGCACCCAAATGGTATGAAACTCACCGAAACATGAGTTTAGGGTCCAATGGGGTGGATCGGGTGCGTTCGTTGCGAAAAATTCCAATGCAACTTCGTGGCACAAACTTTTGCACTAGTTCGAAACGTATTGCCCCGAGTTTTGTAAGGCTACCAAATGGTCGCAAATGCACCCAAACGGTATGAAATGCACCAAAACATGAGTTTAGGGTCCAATGGAGTGGATCGAGTTGGTTCGCTGCGAAAAATTCTGACGAAACTTCGTGTCACGAACTTTTGCATTATTTCGGACCGTTTTTCCCCGAGTTTAGTAAGGCAACCTAACGGTCCCAAATGCACCCAAATGGTTCGAAATGCACCAAAACATGAGTTTAGGGTCCAATGGGGTGGATCGGGTGCTTTAGTTGCGAAAAATTCCCATGCAACTTCGTAGCACAAACTTTTACACTAGTTCGGCCCGTTTTGCAACGAGTTTCGTAAGGCAACAAAACGGTCCCAAATGCACCCAAATGGTACGAAATGCAGAAAAACGTGAGTTTAGGGTCCAATGGGGTGGATCGGGTGTGTTCATCGCGAAAAACTCTGACGCGACTTCGTGGCACGAACTTTTGCACTAGTTCGGCCTGTTTTGCACCGAGTTTCGTAAGGCAACCAAACGGTCCCAAATGCACCCAAATGGTACGAAACGCAACAAAACATGAGTTTAGGTTCCAATGGGGTGGATCAGGTGCATTCATCATGAAAAACTACGACGCGACTTTGTCGCACGAACTTTTGCATTAGTTCGGAACATTTTGCCCCGAGTTTCGTAAGGCAACCTAATGGTCATAAATGCACGCAAATGGTACGAAACGCACCAAAACATGTGTTTAGGGTCCAATGGGGTGGATCGGGTGCGCTCATCGTGAAAACTCTGACGCGACTTCGTGGCACGAACTTTTGCACTAGTTCGGCCCGTTTTTCACCGAGTTTCGTAAGGCAACCAAACGTTCCCAAATGCACCCAAATGGTACGAAACTCACCAAAACATGAGTTTAGGGTCCAATGGGTGGATCGGGTGCATTCGTTGCGAACAATTCCAATGCAACTTCGTGGCACAAACTTTTGCACTAGTTCGGCCCGTTTTGCACCGAGTTTCATAAGGCAACCAAATGGTCCCAAATGGTACGAAACGCAACAAAACATGAGTTTAGGGTCCAATGGGGTGGATCGGGTGCGTTCGTCGTGAAAAACTCCGACACGACTTCGTCGCACGAACTTTTGCACTAGTTCGGAACGTTTTGCCCCGAGTTTCGTAAGGCAACCTAACGGTCCCAAATGCACGCAAATGGTACGAAACACACCAAAACATGTGTTTAGGATCCAATGGGGTGGATCGGGTGCGCTCATCACGAAAAACTCCGACGCGTCTTCATGGCACGAACTTATGCACTATTTCGAAATGTTTTGCCCCGAGTTTCGTAAGGCTACCGAATGGTCGCAAATGCACCCAAACGGTATGAAATGCGCCAAAACATGTGTTTAGGGTCCAATGGTGATGGAACCCGCTGGGGTTTGCTCCCGATCTTTCGATGAGAGTGGGGGATAACTCGAATTGAGGAGGATCGACGTTGTGCTGCCCGACTACAACACCACAAGGGCTGCGCTGCGCCTTAGCGACAGTTACACCGCCTCCAATTTGTGTTGTTCTTGCTGTGCCAAGAACAACCTTGAACCTGCAAGCAATTCGAAGAACAAGCAAGAACAAGTGGACAAGCAAACAGCACATAGACCTTGCCCAAAGGATAAATCTGATACACATGAAGTTGGGGTTCTGAATCAAGCAAATCGGGTGGTCTAATCGACACACGCGTTTACAAGGAAGTAGCAGCAGCTAAACTTACAACCAAACAAAACCCAGGTCTCAAATGGTGGCTGCTGGTGGTTTATATAGGTGGGGGAGCAGCCAAGAGGCGTGGGGGGGGGTGTAAACCCTAACTTAAAATGGGACCCTAGTGGGCTGAACTAGATACAAGGGCTTCAGCCCAAGACTGGAAGACTGAACGTCATTTTCGCGATTCTGCTTAGCTCCTTTGGAATTTCATCTTGAGGTTGGATCCATATGAAAGTAGACTTCAGGAGCTTTCGAACAAGTACTCATAGGCTTCAAACAATATTCGGAGCTAAGAGTTATGGCCTTCCGAAGTTGCCCCTTCCTGGAGGTCCGAACTGGTATGGTCCGATCTGATCATCCACACTCGCTTTCTTGTCGTGTTTGCTCTCCCTCCAATCTGGTTCATGTCCCAAGTTCCTAAGAATAAGAAAAGCATCACAAGAATTTAGTAGTACCCCATTCATGGATGATGGTTTATGGACAGCGAGGAACGAGTTTACCTGATAATTTAGCTCTCGTGCACAAGCTCTTGTCATTGGTCCTTGCTGCATAGTAGGCATGGGTGTATCGTTGGGAGGGATGTCCTCATCAAATGGGGTGGATCGGGTGCGCTCATCACAAAAAACTCCGACGCGTCTTCGTGGCACGAACTTTTGCACTAGTTCGAAACGTTTAGCCCCGAGTTTTGTAAGGCTACCGAATGGTCGCAAATGCACCCAAATAGTACGAAATGCACGAAAACATGAGTTTAGGGTCCAATGGAGTGGATCGAGTTGGTTCGTTATGAAAAATTCTGACGCAACTTCGTGGCACGAACTTTTGCACTAGTTCGGCCCGTTTTACCCCGAGTTTAGTAAGGCAACCTAACGGTCCCAAATACACCCAAACGGTATGAAATGCACCAAAACATTGGTTTAGGGTCCAATGGGGTGGATCGAGTGAGTTCGTTGCGAAAAAATCCTATGCGCCTTTGTGGCACGAAGTTTTGCACAAGTTCGGCCCGTTTTGCACCGAGTTTCGTAAGGCAACCAAACGGTCCCGAATGCACCCAAATGGTACTAAACTCACCAAAACATGAGTTTATAGTCCAATGGGGTGGATCGGCTGCGTTCGTTGCGAAAAATTGTAATGCAACTTCAAGCACAAACTTTTGCACTAGTTCGAAACGTTTTGCCCCGAGTTTCGTAAGGCTACCAAATGGTCGCAAATGCACCCAAACGGTATAAAATGCACCAAAACATGAGTTTAGGGTCCAATGGAATGGATCGAGTTGGTTCGCTGCGAAAAATTCTAACGCAACTTCATGGCATGAACTTTTGCACTAGTTCGGCCCGTTTTTCCCCGAGTTTAGTAAGGCAACCTAATGGTCCCAAATGCACCCAAATGGTACGAAACGCAACAAAACATGTGTTTAGGGTCCAATGGGGTGGATCAGGTGCATTCATCATGAAAAACTACGACGCGACTTTGTCGAACGAACTTTTGCATTAGTTCGGAATATTTTGCCCCGAGTTTCGTAAGGCAACCTAACGGTCCCAAATGGTACGAAATGCGGCAAAACTAGAGTTTAGGGTCCAATGGGGTGGATCGGGTGCGTTCATCGCGAAAAACTCTGACGCGTCTTCGTGGCACGAACTTTTGCACTAGTTCGGCCCGTTTTTCACCGAGTTTCGTAAGGCAACCAAACATTCCCAAATGCACCCAAATGGTACGAAACTCACCAAAACATGAGTTTAGGGTCCAATGGGTGGATCGGGTGCATTCGTTGCGAACAATTCCAATGCAACTTCGTAGCACAAACTTTTGCACTAGTTCGGCCCGTTATGCCCCGAGTTTCGTAAGGCAACCTAACGGTCCCAAATGCACGCAAATGGTACGAAACACACCAAAACATGTGTTTAGGATCCAATGGGGTGGATCGGGTGCGCTCATCACGAAAAACTCCGACGCGTCTTCATGGCACGAACTTATGCACTATTTCGAAATGTGTTGCCCCGAGTTTTGTAAGGCTACCGAATGGTCGCAAATGCACCCAAACGGTAACGAATTGCACGAAAACATGAGTTTAGGGTCCAATGGAGTGGATCGAGTTGGTTCGTTATGAAAAATTCTGACGCAACTTCGTGGCACGAACTTTTGCACTAGTTCGTCCCGTTTTACCCCGAGTTTAGTAAGGCAACCTAACGGTCCCAAATACACCCAAACGGTACGAAATGCACCAAAACATTGGTTTAGGGTCCAATGGGGTGGATCAAGTGAGTTCGTTGCGAAAAAATCCTATGCGCCTTTGTGGCACGAAGTTTTGCACAAGTTCGGCCCGTTTTGCACCGAGTTTCGTAAGGCAACCAAACGGTCCCAAATGCACCCAAATGGTACTAACCTCACCAAAACATGAGTTTAGGGTCCAATGGGGTGGATCGGGTGCGTTCGTTGTGAAAAATTGTAATGCAACTTCGTGGCACAAACTTTTGCACTAGTTCGAAACGTTTTGCCCCGAGTTTCGTAAGGCTACCAAATGGTCGCAAATGCACCCAAACGGTATGAAATGCACCAAAACATGAGTTTAGGGTCCAATGGAGTGGATCGAGTTGGTTCGCTGCGAAAAAATCTGACGCAACTTCGTGGCACGAACTTTTGCACTAGTTCGGCCCGTTTTTCCCCGAGTTTAGTAAGGCAACCTAATGGTCCCAAATGCACCCAAATGGTACGGAACGCAACAAAACATGAGCTTAGGGTCCAATGGGGTGGATCAGGTGCATTCATCATGAAAAACTACGACGGGACTTTGTCGTACGAACTTTTGCATTAGTTCGGAACATTTTGCCCCGAGTTTCGTAAGGCAACCGAACGGTCATAAATGCACGCAAATGGTACGAAACGCACAAAAACATGTGTTTAGGGTCCAATGGGGTGGATCGGGTGCACTCATCGCGAAAAACTCTGACGCGTCTTCGTGGCACGAACTTTTGCACTAGTTCGGCCCGTTTTTCACCGAGTTTCGTAAGGCAACCAAACGTTCAAAAATGCACCCAAATGGTACGAAACTCACCAAAACATGAGTTTAGAGTCCAATGGGTGGATCGGGTGCATTCGTTGCGAACAATTCCAATGCAACTTCGTGGCACAAACTTTAGCACTAGTTCGGCCCGTTTTGCACCGAGTTTCGTAAGGCAACCAAATGGTCCCAAATGCTCCCAAATGGTATGAAATGCAGCAAAACTAGAGTTTAGGGTCCAATGGGGTGGATCGGGTGCGTTCATCGCGAAAAACTCCGACGCGACTTCGTGGCACGAACTTTTGCACTAGTTCGGCCCGTTTTTCACCGAGTTTCGTAAGGCAACCAAACGTTCCCAAATGCACCCAAATGGTACGTAACTCACCAAAACATGAGTTTAGGGTCCAATGGGTGGGTCGGGTGCATTCGTTGCGAACAATTCCAATGCAACTTCGTGGGACAAATTTTTGCACTAGTTCGGCCCGTTTTGCACCGAGTTTCGTAAGGCAACCAAACGGTCCCAAATGCTCCCAAATGGTACGAAACGCAACAAAACATGAGTTTAGGGACCAATGGGGGGGATCGGGTGCGTTCGTCGTGAAAAACTCCGACGCGACTTCGTCGCACGAACTTTTGCACTAGTTCGGAACGTTTTGCCCCGAGTTTCGTAAGGCAACCCAACGGTCCCAAATGCACGCAAATGGTACGAAACACACCAAAACATGTGTTTAGGATCCAATGGGGTGGATCGGGTGCGCTCATCACGAAAAACTCCGACACGTCTTCATGGCACGAACTTATGCACTATTTCGAAATGTTTTGCCCCGAGTTTCGTAAGGCTACCGAATGGTCGCAAATGCACCCAAACGGTATGAAATGCGCCAAAACATGTGTTTAGGGTCCAATGGGTTGGATCGGGTGTGCTCATCACGAAAAACTCCGACGCATCTTCGTGGCACGAACTTTTGCACTAGTTCGAAACGTTTAGCCCCGAGTTTTGTAAGGCTACCGAATGGTCGCAAATGCACCCAAACGGTAACGAATTGCACGAAAACATGAGTTTAGGGTCCAATGGAGTGGATCGAGTTGGTTCGTTATGAAAAATTCTGACGCAACTTCGTGGCACGAACTTTTGCACTAGTTCAGCCCGTTTTACCCCGAGTTTAGTAAGGCAACCTAACGGTCCCAAATACACCCAAACGGTATGAAATGCACCAAAACATTGGTTTAGGGTCCAATGGGGTGGATCAAGTGAGTTCGTTGCGAAAAATTCCTATGCGCCTTTGTGGCACGAAGTTTTGCACAAGTTCGGCCCGTTTTGCACCGAGTTTCGTAAGGCAACCAAACGGTCCCAAATGCACCCAAATGGTACTAACCTCACCAAAACATGAGTTTAGGGTCCAATGGGGTGGATCGGGTGCGTTCGTTGCGAAAAATTGTAATGCAACTTCGTGGCACAAACTTTTGCACTAGTTCGAAACGTTTTGCCCCGAGTTTCGTAAGGCTACCAAATGGTCGCAAATGCACCCAAACGGTACGAAATGCACCAAAACATGAGTTTTGGGTACAATGGAGTGGATCGAGTTGGTTCGCTGCGAAAAATTCTGACGCGACTTCGTGGCACGAACTTTTGCACTAGTTCGGCCCGTTTTTCCCCGAGTTTAGTAAGGCAACCTAATGGTCCCAAATGCACCCAAATGGTACGAAACGCAACAAAACATGTGTTTAGGGTCCAATGGGGTGGATCAGGTGCATTCATCATGAAAAACTTCGACGCGACTTTGTCGCACGAACTTTTGCATTAGTTCGGAACATTTTGCCCCGAGTTTCGTAAGGCAACCTAACGGTCATAAATGCACGCAAATGGTACGAAACGCACCAAAACTTGTGTTTAGGGTCCAATGGGGTGGATCGAGTGCGTTCGTTGTGAAAAATTCCGATGCGCCTTCATAGCACGAAGTTTTGCACTAGTTCGGCCAGTTTTGCACCGAGATCTCGGTAAGGCAACCAAACGGTCCGAAATGCACCCAAATGGTATGAAACTCACCGAAACATGAGTTTAGGGTCCAATGGGGTGGATCGGGTGCATTCGTTGCGAAAAATTCCAATGCAACTTCGTGGCACAAACTTTTGCACTAGTTCGGCCCGTTTTGCCCCGAGTTTCGTAAGGCAATGTAACGGTCCCAAATGCACGCAAATGGTATGAAACACACCAAAACATGTGTTTAGGATCCAATGGGGTGGATCCGGTGTGCTCATCACGAAAAACTCCGACGCGTCTTCATGGCACGAACTTTTGCACTAGTTCGGCCCGTTTTTCACCGAGTTTCGTAAGGCAACCAAACATTCCCAAATGCACCCAAATGGTACGTAACTCACCAAAACATGAGTTTAGGGTCCAATGGGTGGATCGGGTGCATTCGTTGTGAACAATTCCAATGCAACTTCGTGGAACAAACTTTTGCACTAGTTCGGCCCGTTTTGCACCGAGTTTCGTAAGGCAACCAAACGGTCCCAAATGGTACGAAACGCAACAAAACATGAGTTTAGGGTCCAATGGGGTGGATCGGGTGCGTTCGTCGTGAAAAACTCCGACGCGACTTCGTCGCACGAACTTTTGCACTAGTTCGGAACTTTTGCCCCGAGTTTCGTAAGGCAATGTAACGGTCCCAAATGCACGCAAATGTTACGATACACACCAAAACATGTGTTTAGGATCCAATGGGGTGGATCGGGTGTGCTCATCACGAAAAACTCCGACGCGTCTTCATGGCACGAACTTATGCACTATTTCGAAATGTGTTGCCCCGAGTTTCGTAAGGCTACCGAATGGTCGCAAATGCACCCAAACGGTGTGAAATGCACGAAAACATGAGTTTAGGGTCCAATGGAGTGGATCGAGTTGGTTCGTTATGAAAAATTCTGACGCAACTGCGTTGACGAACTTTTGCACTAGTTCGTCCCGTTTTACCCCGAGTTTAGTAAGGCAACCTAACGCTCCCAAATACACCCAAACGGTATGAAATGCACCAAAACATGAGTTTAGGGTCCAATGGGGTGGATTGGGTGCTTTAGTTGCGAAAAATTCCCATGCGACTTCGTGGCACAAACTTTTGCACTAGTTCGGCCCGTTTTGCACCGAGTTTCGTAAGGTAACCTAGCGGTCCCAAATGCACCCACACAGTATGAAACGCACGAAAACATTAGTTTAGGGTCCAATGGGGTGGATCGAGTGCGTTCGTTGTGAAAAATTCCGATGCGCCTTCATAGCACGAAGTTTTGCACTAGTTCAGCCAGTTTTGCACCGAGATAGGTAAGGCAACCAAACGGTCCGAAATGCACCCAAATGGTATGAAACTCACCGAAACATGAGTTTAGGGTCCAATGGGGTGGATCGGGTGCATTCGTTGCGAAAAATTCCAATGCAACTTTGTGGCACAAACTTTTACACTAGTTCGGCCCGTTTTGCAATGAGTTTCGTAAGGCAACCAAACGGTCCCAAATGCACCCAAATGGTACGAAATGCAGAAAAACGTGAGTTTAGGGTCCAATGGGGTGGATCGGGTGCGTTCATCGCGAAAAACTCCGACGCGACTTCGTGGCACGAACTTTTGCACTAGTTCGGCCCGTTTTGCACCGAGTTTCGTAAGGCAACCAAACGGTCCCAAATGCACCCAAATGGTATGAAACGCAACAAAACATGAGTTTAGGGTCCAATGGGGTGGATCAGGTGCATTCATCATGAAAAACTACGACGCGACTTTGTCGCACGAACTTTTGCATTAGTTCGGAACATTTTGCCACGAGTTTCGTAAGGCAACCTAACGGTCATAAATGCACGCAAATGGTACGAAACGCACCAAAACATATGTTTAGGGTCCAATGGGGTGGATCGGGTGCGCTCATCGCGAAAAACTCTGACGTGTCTTCGTGGCACGAACTTTTGCACTAGTTCGGCCCGTTTTTCACCGAGTTTCGTAAAGCAACCAGACGTTCCCAAATGCACCCAAATGGTACGAAACTCACCAAAACATGAGTTTAGGGTCCAATGGGTGGATCGGGTGCATTCGTTGCGAACAATTCCAATGCAACTTCGTGGCACAAACTTTTGTACTAGTTTGGCCCGTTTTGCACCGAGTTTCGTAAGACAACGAAACGGTCCCAAATGCTCCCAAATGGTACGAAATGCAGCAAAACTAGAGTTTAGGGTCCAATGGGGTGGATCGGGTGCGTTCATCGCGAAAAACTCCGACGCGACTTCGTGGCACGAACTTTGCACTAGTTCGGCCCGTTTTTCACCGAGTTTCGTAAGGCAACCAAACGTTCCCAAATGCACCCAAATGGTACGTAACTCACCAAAACATGAGTTTAGGGTAAAATGGGTGGGTCGGGTGCTTTAGTTGTGAAAAATTCCCATGCGACTTCGTGGCACAAACTTTTGCACTAGTTCGGCCCGTTTTGCACCGAGTTTCGTAAGGCAACCAAACGGTCCCAAATGCACCCAAATGGTACGAAACGCAACAAAACATGAGTTTAGGGTCCAATGGGGTGGATCAGGTGCATTCATCATGAAAAACTACGACGCGACTTTGTCGCACGAACTTTTGCATTAGTTCGGAACATTTTGCCACGAGTTTCGTAAGGCAACCTAACGGTCATAAATGCACGCAAATGGTACGAAACGCACCAAAACATATGTTTCGGGTCCAATGGGGTGGATCGGGTGCGCTCATCGCGAAAAACTCTGACGTGTTTTCGTGGCACGAACTTTTGCACTAGTTCGGCCCGTTTTTCACCGAGTTTCGTAAAGCAACCAGACGTTCCCAAATGCACCCAAATGGTACGAAACTCACCAAAACATTTGTTTAGGGTCCAATGGGTGGATCGGGTGCATTCTTTGCGAACAATTCCAATGCAACTTCGTGGCACAAACTTTTGCACTAGTTTGGCCCGTTTTGCACCGAGTTTCATAAGGCAACGAAACGGTCCCAAATGCTCCCAAATGGTACGAAATGCAGCAAAACTAGAGTTTAGGGTCCAATGGGGTGGATCGGGTGCGTTCATCGCGAAAAACTCCGACGCGATTTCGTGGCACGAACTTTTGCTCTAGTTTGGCCCGTTTTTCACCGAGTTTCGTAAGGCAACCAAACATTCCCAAATGCACCCAAATGGTACGAAACTCACCAAAACATGAGTTTAGGGTCCAATGGGCGGATCGGGTGCATTCGTTGCGAACAATTCCAATGCAACTTCGTGGCACAAACTTTTGCACTAGTTCGGCCCGTTTTGCACCGAGTTTCGTAAGGCAACCAAACGGGCTCAAATGGTACGAAACACAACAAAACATGTGTTTAGGGTCCAATGGGGTGGATCGGGTGCGTTCGTCGTGAAAAACTCCGACGCGACTTCGTCGCACGAACTTTTGCACTAGTTCGGAACGTTTTGCCCCGAGTTTCGTAAGGCAACCTAACGGTCCCAAATGCACGCAAATGGTACGAAACACACTAAAACATGTGTTTAGGATCCAATGGGGTGGATCGGGTGCGCTCATCACGAAAAACTCCGACACGTCTTCATGGCACGAACTTATGCACTATTTCGAAATGTTTTGCCCCGAGTTTCGTAAGGCTACCGAATGGTCGCAAATGCACCCAAACGGTATGAAATGTACCAAAACATGTGTTTAGGGTCCAATGGGTTGGATCGGGTGCGCTCATCACGAAAAACTCCGACGCGTCTTCGTGGCACGAACTTTTGCACTAGTTCGAAACGTTTAGCCCCGAGTTTTGTAAGGCTACCGAATGGTCGCAAATGCACCCAAATGGTACGAAATGCACGAAAACATGAGTTTAGGGTCCAATGGAGTGGATCGAGTTGGTTCGTTATGAAAAATTTTGACGCAACTTCGTGGCACGAACTTTTGCACTAGTTCGGCCCGTTTTACCCCGAGTTTAGTAAGGCAACCTAACGGTCCCAAATACACCCAAACGGTATGAAATGCACCAAAACATTGGTTTATGGTCCAATGGGGTGGATCGAGTTAGTTTGTTGCGAAAAATTCCTATGCGCCTTTGTGGCACGAAGTTTTGCACAAGTTCGGCCCGTTTTGCACCGAGTTTCGTAAGGCAACCAAACGGTCCCAAATGCACCCAAATGGTACTAAACTCACCAAAACATGAGTTTAGGGTCCAATGGGGTGGATCGGGTGCGTTCGTTGCGAAAAATTGTAATGCAACTTCGTGGCACAAACTTTTGCACTAGTTCGAAATGTTTTGCCCCGAGATTCGTAAGGCTACCAAATGGTCGCAAATGCACCCAAACGGTACGAAATGCACCAAAACATGAGTTTAGGGTCCAATGGAGTGGATCGAGTTGGTTCGCTGCGAAAAATTCTGACGCGACTTCGTGGCACGAACTTTTGCACTAGTTCGGCCCGTTTTGCACCGAGTTTTGTAAGGCAACCAAACGGTACCAAATGCACCCAAATGGTACGAATCGCAACAAAACATGAGTTTAGGGTCCAATGGGGTGGATCAGGTGCATTCATCATGAAAAACTACGACGCGACTTTGTCGCACGAACTTTTGCATTAGTTCGGAACATTTTGCCACGAGTTTCGTAAGGCAACCTAACAGTCATAAATGCACGCAAATGGTACGAAATGCACCAAAACATATGTTTAGGGTCCAATGGGGTGGATCGGGTGCGCTCATCGCGAAAAACTCTGACGTGTCTTCGTGGCACGAACTTTTGCACTAGTTCGGCCCGTTTTTCACCGAGTTTCGTAAAGCAACCAGACGTTCCCAAATGCACCCAAATGGTACGAAACTCACCAAAACATGAGTTTAGGGTCCAATGGGTGGATCGGGTGCATTCGTTGCGAACAATTCCAATGCAACTTCGTGGCACAAACTTTTGCACTAGTTTGGCCCGTTTTCCACCGAGTTTCGTAAGGCAACGAAACGGTCCCAAATGCTCCCAAATGGTACGAAATGCAGCAAAACTAGAGTTTAGGGTCCAATGGGGTGGATCGGGTGCGTTCATCACGAAAAACTCCGACGCAACTTCGTGGCACGAACTTTTGCACTAGTTTGGCCCGTTTTTCACCGAGTTTCGTAAGGCAACCAAACATTCCCAAATGCACCCAAATGGTACGAAACTCACCAAAACATGAGTTTAGGGTCCAATGGGTGGATCGGGTGCATTCGTTGCGAACAATTCCAATGCAACTTCGTGGCACAAACTTTTGCACTAGTTCGGCCCGTTTTGCACCGAGTTTCGTAAGGCAACCAAACGGTCCCTAATGCTCCCAAATGGTACGAAATGCAGCAAAACTAGAGTTTAGGGTCCAATGGGGTGGATCGGGTGCGTTCATCGCGAAAAACTCCGACGCGACTTCGTGGCACGAACTTTTGCACTAGTTCGGCCCGTTTTTCACCGAGTTTCGTAAGGCAACCAAACGTTCCCAAATGCACCCAAATGGTACGTAGCTCACCAAAACATGAGTTTAGGGTCCAATGGGTGGGTCGGGTGCATTCGTTGCGAACAATTCCAATGCAACTTCGTGGGACAAATTTTTGCACTAGTTCGGCCCGTTTTGCACCGAGTTTCGTAGGGCAACCAAACGGTCCCAAATGCTCCCAAATGGTACGAAACGCAACAAAACATGAGTTTAGGGTCCAATGGGGTGGATCGGGTGCGTTCGTCGTGAAAAACTCCGACGCGACTTCGTCGCACGAACTTTTGCACTTGTTCGGAACGTTTTGCCCCGAGTTTCGTAAGGCAACCTAACGGTCCCAAATGCACGCAAATGGTACGAAACACACCAAAACATGTGTTTAGCATCCAATGGGGTGGATCGGGTGCGCTCATCACGAAAAACTCCGACGTGTCTTCATGGCACGAACTTATGCACTCATTCAAAATATTTTGCCCCGAGTTTCGTAAGGCTACCGAATGGTCGCAAATGCACCCAAACGTTACGAAATGCTCCAAAACATGTGTTTAGGGTCCAATGGGGTGGATCGGGTGCGCTCATCACGAAAAACTCCGACGCGTCTTCGTGGTACGAACTTTTGCACTAGTTCGAAACGTTTAGCCCCGAGTTTTGTAAGGCTACCGAATGGTCACAAATGCACCCAAACGTTACGAAATGCACGAAAACATGAGTTTAGGGTCAAATGGAGTGGATCGAGTTGGTTCGTTATGAAACATTCTGACGCAACTTCATGGCACGAACTTTTGCACTAGTTCGGCCCGTTTTACCCCGAGTTTAGTAAGGCAACCTAACGGTCCCAAATACACCCAAACGGTATGAAATGCACCAAAACATTGGTTTAGGGTCCAATGGGGTGGATCGAGTGAGATCGTTGCGAAAAATTCCTATGCGCCTTTGTGGCACGAAGTTTTGCACAAGTTCGGCCCGTTTTGCACCGAGATTCGTAGGGCAACCAAACGGTCCCAAATGCACCCAAATGGTACTAAACTCACCAAAACATGAGTTTAGGGTCCAATGGGGTGGATCGAGTGCGTTCATTGCAAAAAATTGTAATGCAACTTTGTGGCACAAACTTTTGCACTAGTTCGAAATGTTTTGCCCCGAGTTTCGTAAGGCTACCAAATGGTCGCAAATGCACCCAAATGGTACGAAATGCACCAAAACATGAGTTTAGGGTCCAATGGAGTGGATTGAGTTGGTTCGCTGCAAAAAATTCTGACGCAACTTCGTGGCACGAACTTTTGCATTATTTCGGCCCGTTTTTCCCGGGTTTAGTAAGGCAACCTAATGGTCCCAAATGCACCCAAATGGTATGAAATGCACCAAAACATGAGTTTAGGGTCTAATGGGGGTGGATTGGTTGCTTTAGTTGCGAAAAATTCCCATGCGACTTCGTGGCACAAACTTTTGCACTAGTTCGGCCCGTTTTGCACCGAGTTTCGTAAGGTAACCTAACGGTCCCAAATGCACCCACACGGTATGAAACATACCAAAACATTAGTTTAGGGTCCAATGGGGTGGATCGAGTGCGTTCGTTGTGAAAAATTCCGATGCAACTTCATCGCACTAAGTTTTGCACTAGTTCGGCCAGTTTTGCACCGAGTTTTGTAAGGCAACCAAACGGTCCCAAATGCACCCAAATGGTATGAAACTCACCGAAACATGAGTTTATGGTCCAATGGGGTGGATCGGGTGCGTTCGTTGCAAAAAATTCCAATGCAACTTCGTGGCACAAACTTTTACACTAGTTCGGCCCGTTTTGCAACGAGTTTCGTAAGGCAACCAAACGGTCCCGAATGCACCCAAATGGTACGAAATGCAGAAAAACGTGAGTTTAGGGTCCAATGGGGTGGATCGGGTGCGTTCATCGCGAAAAACTCCGACGCGACTTCGTGGCACGAACTTTTGCACTAGTTCGGCCCGTTTTGCACCGAGTTTCGTAAGGCAATCAAACGGTCCCAAATGCACCCAAATGGTACGAAACGCAACAAAACATGAGTTTAGGGTCCAATGGGGTGGATCAGGTGCATTCATCATGAAAAACTACTACGCGACTTTGTCGCACGAACTTTTGCATTAGTTCGGAACATTTTGCCCCGAGTTTCGTAAGGCAACTAATGGTCATAAATGCACGCAAATGGTACGAAACACACCAAAACATGTGTTTAGGGTCCAATGGGGTGGATCGGGTGCGCTCATCGCAGAAAACTCTGACGCGTCTTCGTGGCACGAACTTTTGCACTAGTTCGGCCCTTTTTGCACCGAGTTTCGTAAGGCAACCTAACGTTCCCAAATGGTACAAAACTCACCAAAACATGAGTTTAGTGTCCAATGGGTGGAACGGGTGCATTCGTTGCGAACAATTCCAATGCAACTTCGTGGCACAAACTTTTGCACTAGTTCGGCCCGTTTTGCACCGAGTTTCGTAAGGGAACCAAACGGTTCCAAATGCTCCCAAATGGTACGAAATGCAGCAAAACTAGAGTTTAGGGTCCAATGGGGTGGATCGGGTGCATTCATCGTGAAAACTCCGACGCGACTTCGTGGCACGAACTTTTGCACTAGTTCGGCCCGTTTTTCACCGAGTTTCGTAAGGCAACCAAACGTTCCCAAATGCACCCAAATGGTACGAAACTCACCAAAACATGAGTTTAGGGTCCAATGGGTGGATCGGGTGCATTCGTTGAGAACAATTCCAATGCAACTTCATGGCACAAACTTTTGCACTAGTTCGGCCCGTTTTGCACCGAGTTTCGTAAGGCAACCAAACGGTCCCAAATGGTCCCAAATGGTATGAAATGCAGCAAAACTAGAGTTTAGGGTCCAATGGGGTGGATCGGGTGCATTCATCGCGAAAAACTCTGACGCGACTTCGTGGCACGAACTTTTGCACTAGTTTGGCCCGTTTTTCACCGAGTTTCGTAAGGCAACAAAACGTTCCCAAATGCACCCAACTGGTACGTAACTCACCAAAACATGAGTTTAGTGTCCAATGGGTGGATCGGGTGCATTCGTTGCGAACAATTCCAATGCAACTTCGTGGCACAAACTTTTGCACTAGTTCGGCCCGTTTTGCACCGAGTTTCGTAAGGGAACCAAACGGTTCCAAATGCTCCCAAATGGTACGAAATGCAGCAAAACTAGAGTTTAGGGTCCAATGGGGTGGATCGGGTGCATTCATCGTGAAAACTCCGACGCGACTTCGTGGCACGAACTTTTGCACTAGTTCGGCCCGTTTTTCACCGAGTTTCGTAAGGCAACCAAACGTTCCCAAATGCACCCAAATGGTACGAAATGCAGCAAAACTAGAGTTTAGGGTCCAATGGGGTGGATCGGGTGTGTTCATCGTGAAAAACTCCGACGCGACTTCGTGGCACAAACTTTTGCTCTAGTTCGACCCGTTTTGCACCGAGTTTCGTAAGGCAACCAAACGGTCCCAAATGCTCCCAAATGGTACGAAACGCAACAAAACATGAGTTTAGGGTCCAATGGGGTGGATCAGGTGCGTTCGTCGTGAAAAACTCCGACGCGACTTCGTCGCACGAACTTTTGCACTAGTTTGGAACATTTTGCCCCGAGTTTCGTAAGGCAACCTAACGGTCCCAAATGCACGCAAATGGTACGAAACACACCAAAACATGTGTTTAGGATCCAATGGGGTGGATCGGGTGCGCTCATCGCGAAAAACTCCGACGCGTCTTCATGGCACGAACTTATGCACTTGTTCGAAATGTTTTGCCCCGAGTTTCGTAAGGCTACCGAATGGTCGCAAATGCACCCAAACGGTACGAAATGCGACAAAACATGAGTTTAGGGTCCAATGGGTTGGATCAGGTGCGCTCATCACGAAAAATTCCGACGCGTCTTCGTGGCACGAACTTATGCATTAGTTCGAAACGTTTAGCCCCGAGTTTTGTAAGGCTACCGAATGGTCGCAAATGCACCCAAACGGTACGAAATGCACGAAAACATGAGTTTAGGGTCCAATGAAGTGGATCGAGTTGGTTCATTGTGAAAAATTCTGACGCAACTTCGTGGCACGAACTTTTGCACTAGTTCGGCCCGTTTTACCCCGAGTTTAGTAAGGCAACCTAACGGTCCCAAATACACCCAAACGGTATGAAATGCACCAAAACATTGGTTTAGGGTCCAATGGGGTGGATCGAGTGAGCTCGTTGCGAAAAATTCCTATGCGCCTTTGTGGCACGAAGTTTTGCCCAAGTTCGGCCCGTTTTGCACCGAGTTTCGTAAGGCAACCAAACGGTCCCAAATGCACCCAAATGGTAGTAAACTCACCAAAACATGAGTTTAGGGTCCAATGGGGTGGATCGGGTGCGTTCGTTGCGAAAAATTCTAATGCAACTTCTTGGCACAAACTTTTGCACTAGTTCGAAACGTTTTGCCCCGAGTTTCGTAAGGCTACCAAATGGTCGCAAATGCACCCAAACAGTACGAAATGCACCAAAACATGAGTTTAGGGTCCAATGGAGTGGATCGAGTTGGTTCGCTGCGAAAAATTCTGACACAACTTCGTGGCACAAACTTTTGCATTATTTCGGCCCGTTTTTCCCCGAGTTTATTAGGGCAACCTAATGGTCCCAAATGCACCCAAATGGTATGAAATGCACCAAAACATGAGTTTAGGGTCCAATGGGGTGGATCGGGTGCTTTAGTTGCGAAAAATTCCCATGCGACTTCGTGGCACAAACTTTTGCACTAGTTCGGCCTGTTTTGCACCGAGTTTCGTAAGGCAACCTAACGGTCCAAAATGCACCCACACGATATGAAACGCACCAAAACATTAGTTTAGGGTCCAATGGGGTGGATCGAGTGCGTTCGTTGTGAAAAATTCCGATGCGACTTCATGGCACGAAGTTTTGCACTAGTTCGGCCAGTTTTGCACTGAGTTTTGTAAGGCAACCAAACGGTACCAAATGGACCCAAATGGTATGAAACTCACCGAAACATGAGTTTAGGGTCCAATGGGGTGGATCGGGTGCGTTCGTTGCGAAAAATTCCAATGCAACTTCGTGGCACAAACTTTTACACTAGTTCGGCCCGTTTTGCAACGAGTTTCGTAAGGCAACCAAACGGTCCCAAATGCACCCAAATGGTACAAAATGCAGAAAAACATGAGTTTAGGGTCAAATGGGGTGGATCGGGTGCGTTCATCGCGAAAAACTCCGACGCGACTTCGAGGCACGAACTTTTGCACTAGTTCGGCCCGTTTTGCACTGAGTTTCGTAAGGCAACCAAACGGTCCCAAATGCACCCAAATGGTACGAAACGCAACAAAACATGAGTTTAGGGTCCAATGGGGTGGATCAGGTGCATTCATCATGAAAAACTACGACGCGACTTTGTCGCACGAACTTTTGCACTAGTTCCGAACATTTTGTCCCGAGTTTCGTAAGGCAACCTAACGGTCATAAATGCACGCAAATGGTATGAAACGCACCAAAACATGTGTTTAGGGTCCAATGGGGTGGATCGGGTGCGCTCATCGCAAAAACCTCTGACGCGTCTTCGTGGCACGAACTTTTGCACTAGTTCGGCCCGTTTTTCACCGAGTTTCGTAAGGCAACCAAACGTTCCCAAATGCACCCAAATGGTACGAAACTCACCAAAACATGAGTTTAGTGTCCAATGGGTGGATCGGGTGCATTCATTGCGAACAATTCCAATGCAACTTCGTGGCACAAACTCTTGCACTAGTTCGGCCCTTTTTTGCACCGAGTTTCGTAAGGCAACCAAACGGTCCCAAATGCTCCCAAATGGTACGAAACGCAACAAAACATGAGTTTCGGGTCCAATGGGGTGGATCGGGTGCGTTCGTCGTGAAAAACTCCGACGCGACTTCGTCGCACGAACTGTTGCACTAGTTCGGAACGTTTTGCCCCGAGTTTCGTAAGGCAACCTAACGGTCCCAAATGCACGCAAATGGTACGAAACACACCAAAACATGTGTTTAGGATCCAATGGGGTGGATCGGGTGCGCTCATCGCGAAAAACTCCGACGCGTCTTCATGGCACGAACTTATGCACTTGTTCGAAATGTTTTGCCCCGAGTTTCGTAAGGCTACCGAATGGTCGCAAATGCACCCAAACGGTACGAAATGCGACAAAACTTTAGTTTAGGGTCCAATGGGGTGGATCAGGTGCACTCATCACGAAAAATTCCGACGCGTCTCCGTGGCACGAACTTATGCATTAGTTCGAAACGTTTAGCCCTGAGTTTTGTAAGGCTACCGAATGGTCGCAAATGCACCCAAACGGTACGAAATGCACGAAAACATGAGTTTAGGGTCCAATGGAGTGGATCGAGTTGGTTCATTGTGAAAAATTCTGATGCAACTTCGTGGCACGAACTTTTGCACTAGTTCGGCCCGTTTTACCCCGAGTTTAGTAAGGCAACCTAACGGTCCCAAATACACCCAAACGGTATGAAATGCACCAAAACATTGGTTTAGGGTCCAATGGGGTGGATCGAGTGAGTTCGTTGCGAAAAATTCCTATGCGCCTTTGTGGCACGAAGTTTTGCACAAGTTCGGCCCGTTTTGCACCGAGTTTCGTAAGGCAACCAAACGGTCCCAAATGCACCCAAATGGTACTAAACTCACCAAAACATGAGTTTAGGGTCCAATGGGGTGGATCGGGTGCGTTCGTTGCGAAAAATTCTAATGCAACTTCTTGGCACAAACTTTTGCACTAGTTCGAAACGTTTTGCCCCGATTTTCGTAAGGCTACCAAATGGTCGCAAATGCACCCAAACAGTACGAAATGCACCAAAACATGAGTTTAGGGTCCAATGGAGTGGATCGAGTTGGTTCGCTGTGAAAAATTCTGACGCAACTTCATGGCACGAACTTTTGCATTATTTCGGCCCGTTTTTCCCCGAGTTTAGTAGGGCAACCTAATGGTCCCAAATGCACCCAAATGGTATGAAATGCACCAAAACATGAGTTTAGGGTCCAATGGGGTGGATCGGGTGCTTTAGTTGTGAAAAATTCCCATGCGACTTTGTGGCACAAACTTTTGCACTAGTTCGGCCCGTTTTGCACCGAGTATCGTAAGGCAACCTAACGGTCCTAAATGCACCCACACGATATGAAATGCACCAAAACATTAGTTTAGGGTCCAATGGGGTGGATCGGGTGCTTTAGTTGCGAAAAATTCCCATGCGACTTTGTGGCACAAACTTTTGCACTAGTTCGGCCAGTTTTGCACCGAGTTTTGTAAGGCAACCAAACGTTACCAAATGCACCCAAATGGTATGAAACTCACCGAAACATGAGTTTAGGGTCCAATGGGGTGGATCGGGTGCGTTCGTTGCGAAAAATTCCAATGCAACTTCGTGGCACAAACTTTTACACTAGTTCGGCCCGTTTTGCAACGAGTTTCGTAAGGCAACCAAACGGTCCCAAATGCACCCAAATGGTACGAAATGCAGAAAAACGTGAGTTTAGGGTCCAATGGGGTGGATCGGGTGCGTTCATCGCGAAAAACTCCAACGCGACTTTGTGGCACAAACTTTTGCACTAGGTCGGCCCGTTTTGCACCGAGTTTCGTAAGGCAACCAAACGGTCCCAAATGCTCCCAAATGGTACGAAATGTAGCAAAACTAGAGTTTAGGGTCCAATGGGGTGGATCTGGTGCGTTCATCGCGAAAAACTCCGACGCGACTTCGTGGCACGAACTTTTGCACTAGTTCGGCCCGTTTTTCACCGAGTTTCGTAAGGCAACCAAACGTTCCCAAATGCACCCAAATGGTACGAAACTCACCAAAACATGAGTTTAGGGTCCAATGGGTGGATCGGGTGCATTCGTTGCGAACAATTCCAATGCAACTTCGTGGCACAAACTTTTGCTCTAGTTCGGCCCGTTTTGCACCGAGTTTCGTAAGGCAACCAAACGGTCCCAAATGCTCCCAAATGGTACGAAACGCAACAAAACATGAGTTTCGGGTCCAATGGGGTGGATCGGGTGCGTTCGTCATGAAAAACTCCGACGCGACTTGGTCGCACGAACTTTTGCACTAGCTCGGAATGTTTTGCCCCGAGTTTCGTAAGGCTACCGAATGGTCGCAAATGCACCCAAACGATACGAAATGCACGAAAACATGAGTTTAGGGTCCAATGGAGTGGATCGATTTGGTTCGTTGTGAAAAATTCTGACGCAACTTCGTGGCACGAAGTTTTGCACTAGTTCGGCCTGTTTTACCCTAAGTTTAGTAAGGCAACCTAACGGTCCCAAATACACCCAAACGGTATGAAATGGACCAAAACATTTGTTTAGGGTCCAATGGGGTGGATTGAGTGAGTTCGTTGCGAAAAATTCCTAAGCGCCTTTGTGGCACGAAGTTTTGCACAAGTTCGGCCCGTTTTGCACCGAGTTTCGTAAGGCAACCAAACGGTCCCAAATGCACCCAAATGGTACTAAACTCATCAAAACATGAGTTTAGAGTCCAATGGGGCGGATCGGGTGCGTTCGTTGCGAAAAATTCCAGTGCAACTTCGTGGCACATACTTTTGCACCAGTTCGAAACGTTTTGCCCCGAGTTTCGTAAGGCTACCAAATGGTCGCAAATGCACCCAAACGGTACAAAGTGCACCAAAACATGAGTTTAGGGTACAATGGAGTGGATCGAGTTGGTTCGCTGTGAAAAATTCTGACGCAACTTCGTGGCACGAACTTTTGTATTATTTCGGCCCGTTTTCCCCTGAGTTTAGTAAGGCAACCTAACGGTCCCAAATGCACCCAAATGGTACGAAATGCACCAAAACATGAGTTTAGGGTCCAATGGGGTGGATCGGGTGCTTTAGTTGTGAAAAATTCCCATGCGACTTCGTGGCACAAACTTTTGCACTAGTTCGGCCCGTTTTGCACCGAGTTTCGTAAGGCAACCTAACGGTCCCAAATGCACCCACACGGTATGAAACACACCAAAACTTTAGTTTAGGGTCCAATGGGGTGGATCGAGTGCATTCGTTGTGAAAAATTCCGATGCGACTTTAGGGCACGAAGTTTTGCACTAGTTCGTCCAGTTTTGCACCGAGTTTTGTAAGGCAACCAAACGGTACCAAATGCACCCAAATGGTATGAAACTCACCGAAACATGAGTTTAGGGTCCAATGGGGTGGATCGGGTGCGTTCGTTTCGAAAAATTCCAACGCAACTTCGTGGCACAAACTTTTACACTAGTTCGGCCCGTTTTGCAACGAGTTTCGTAAGGCAACCAAACGGTCCCAAATGCACCCAAATGGTACGAAATGCAGAAAAATGTGAGTTTAGGGTCCAATGGGGTGGATCGGGTGCGTTCATCGCGAAAAACTCCGACGCGACTTCGAGGCACGAACTTTTGCACTAGTTCGGCCCGTTTTGCACTGAGTTTCGTAAGGCAACCAAACGGTCCCAAATGCACCCAAATGGTATGAAATGCACCAAAACATGAGTTTAGGGTCCAATGGGGTGGATCGGGTGCTTTAGTTGCGAAAAATTCCCATGCGACTTCGTGGCACAAACTTTTGCACTAGTTCGGCCTGTTTTGCACCGAGTTTCGTAAGGCAACCTAACGGTCCAAAATGCACCCACACGATATGAAACGCACCAAAACATTAGTTTAGGGTCCAATGGGGTGGATCGAGTGCGTTCGTTGTGAAAAATTCCGATGCGACTTCATGGCACGAAGTTTTGCACTAGTTCGGCCAGTTTTGCACTGAGTTTTGTAAGGCAACCAAACGGTACCAAATGGACCCAAATGGTATGAAACTCACCGAAACATGAGTTTAGGGTCCAATGGGGTGGATCGGGTGCGTTCGTTGCGAAAAATTCCAATGCAACTTCGTGGCACAAACTTTTACACTAGTTCGGCCCGTTTTGCAACGAGTTTCGTAAGGCAACCAAACGGTCCCAAATGCACCCAAATGGTACAAAATGCAGAAAAAACATGAGTTTAGGGTCAAATGGGGTGGATCGGGTGCGTTCATCGCGAAAAACTCCGACGCGACTTCGAGGCACGAACTTTTGCACTAGTTCGGCCCGTTTTGCACTGAGTTTCGTAAGGCAACCAAACGGTCCCAAATGCACCCAAATGGTACGAAACGCAACAAAACATGAGTTTAGGGTCCAATGGGGTGGATCAGGTGCATTCATCATGAAAAACTACGACGCGACTTTGTCGCACGAACTTTTGCACTAGTTCCGAACATTTTGTCCCGAGTTTCGTAAGGCAACCTAACGGTCATAAATGCACGCAAATGGTATGAAACGCACCAAAACATGTATTTAGGGTCCAATGGGGTGGATCGGGTGCGCTCATCGCAAAAACCTCTGACGCGTCTTCGTGGCACGAACTTTTGCACTAGTTCGGCCCGTTTTTCACCGAGTTTCGTAAGGCAACCAAACGTTCCCAAATGCACCCAAATGGTACGAAACTCACCAAAACATGAGTTTAGGGTCCAATGGGTGGATCGGGTGCTTTAGTTGCGAAAAATTCCCATGCGACTTCGTGGCACAAACTTTTGCACTAGTTCGGCCCGTTTTGCACCGAGTTTCGTAAGGCAACCTAACGGTCCTAAATGCACCCACACGATATGAAACGCAGCAAAACATTAGTTTAGGGTCCAATGGGGAGGATCGAGTGCGTTCGTTGTGAAAAATTCCGATGCGACTTCATGGCACGAAGTTTTGCACTAGTTCGGCCAGTTTTGCACCGAGTTTTGTAAGGCAACCAAACGGTACCAAATGCACCCAAATGGTATGAAACTCACCGAAACATGAGTTTTGGGTCCAATGGGGTGGATCGGGTGCGTTCGTTGCGAAAAATTCCAATGCAACTTCGTGGCACAAACTTTTACACTAGTTCGGCCCGTTTTGCAACGAGTTTCGTAAGGCAACCAAACGGTCCCAAATGCACCCAAATGGTATGAAATGCAGAAAAACTTGAGTTTAGGGTCCAATGGGGTGGATCGGGTGCGTTCATTGCGAAAAATTCCAATGCAACTTCGTGGCACAAACTTTTGCACTAGTTCGGCCCGTTTTGCACCGAGTTTCGTAAGGCAACCAAACGGTCCCAAATGCTCCCAAATGGTACGAAATGCAGCAAAACTAGAGTTTAGGGTCCAATGGGGTGGATCTGGTGCGTTCATCGCGAAAAACTCCGACGCGACTTCGTGGCACGAACTTTTGCACTAGTTCGGCCCGTTTTTCACCGAGTTTCGTAAGGCAACCAAACGTTCCCAAATGCACCCAAATGGTACGAAACTCACCAAAACATGAGTTTAGGGTCCAATGGGTGGATCGGGTGCATTCGTTGCGAACAATTCCAATGCAACTTCGTGGCACAAACTTTTGCTCTAGTTCGGCCCGTTTTGCACCGAGTTTCGTAAGGCAACCAAACGGTCCCAAATGCTCCCAAATGGTACGAAACGCAACAAAACATGAGTTTCGGGTCCAATGGGGTGGATCGGGTGCGTTCGTCGTGAAAAACTCCGACGCGACTTCGTCGCACGAACTTTTGCACTAGCTCGGAATGTTTTGCCCCGAGTTTCGTAAGGCTACCGAATGGTCGCAAATGCACCCAAACGATACGAAATGCACGAAAACATGAGTTTAGGGTCCAATGGAGTGGATCGAGTTGGTTCGTTGTGAAAAATTCTGACGCAACTTCGTGGCACGAACTTTTGCACTAGTTCGGCCTGTTTTACCCTGAGTTTAGTAAGGCAACCTAACGGTCCCAAATACACCCAAACAGTATGAAATGGACCAAAACATTTGTTTAGGGTCCAATGGGGTGGATTGAGTGAGTTCGTTGCGAAAAATTCCTATGCGCCTTTGTGGCACGAAGTTTTGCACAAGTTCGGCCCGTTTTGCACCGAGTTTCGTAAGGCAACCAAACGGTCCCAAATGCACCCAAATGGTACTAAACTCATCAAAACATGAGTTTAGAGTCCAATGGGGCGGATCGGGTGCGTTCGTTGCGAAAAATTCCAGTGCAACTTCGTGGCACATACTTTTGCACCAGTTCGAAACGTTTTGCCCCGAGTTTCGTAAGGCTACCAAATGGTCGCAAATGCACCCAAACGGTACAAAGTGCACCAAAACATGAGTTTAGGGTACAATGGAGTGGATCGAGTTGGTTCGCTGTGAAAAATTCTGACGCAACTTCGTGGCACGAACTTTTGTATTATTTCGGCCCGTTTTCCCCTGAGTTTAGTAAGGCAACCTAACGGTCCCAAATGCACCCAAATGGTACGAAATGCACCAAAACATGAGTTTAGGGTCCAATGGGGTGGATCGGGTGCTTTAGTTGTGAAAAATTCCCATGCGACTTCGTGGCACAAACTTTTGCACTAGTTCGGCCCGTTTTGCACCGAGTTTCGTAAGGCAACCTAACGGTCCCAAATGCACCCACACGGTATGAAACACACCAAAACTTTAGTTTAGGGTCCAATGGGGTGGATCGAGTGCATTCGTTGTGAAAAATTCCGATGCGACTTTAGGGCACGAAGTTTTGCACTAGTTCGTCCAGTTTTGCACCGAGTTTTGTAAGGCAACCAAACGGTACCAAATGCACCCAAATGGTATGAAACTCACCGAAACATGAGTTTAGGGTCCAATGGGGTGGATCGGGTGCGTTCGTTTCGAAAAATTCCAACGCAACTTCGTGGCACAAACTTTTACACTAGTTCGGCCCGTTTTGCAACGAGTTTCGTAAGGCAACCAAACGGTCCCAAATGCACCCAAATGGTACGAAATGCAGAAAAACGTGAGTTTAGGGTCCAATGGGGTGGATCGGGTGCGTTCATCGCGAAAAACTCCGACGCGAGTTCGTGGCACGAACTTTTGCACTAGTTCGGCCCGTTTTGCACCGAGTTTCGTAAGGCAACCAAACGGTCCCAAATGCACCCAAATGGTACGAAACGCAACAAAACATGAGTTTAGGGTCCAATGGGGTGGATCAGGTGCATTCATCATGAAAAACTACGACGCGACTTTGTCGCACGAACTTTTGCACTAGTTCCGAACATTTTGTCCCGAGTTTCGTAAGGCAACCTAACGGTCATAAATGCACGCAAATGGTATGAAACACACCAAAACATGTGTTTAGGGTCTAATGGGGTGGATCGGGTGCGCTCATCGCAAAAACCTCTGACGCGTCTTCGTGGCACGAACTTTTGCACTAGTTCGGCCCGTTTTTCACCGAGTTTCGTAAGGCAACCAAACGTTCCCAAATGCACCCAAATGGTACGAAACTCACCAAAACATGAGTTTAGTGTCCAATGGGTGGATCGGGTGCATTCATTGCGAACAATTCCAATGCAACTTCGTGGCACAAACTCTTGCACTAGTTCGGCCCTTTTTTGCACCGAGTTTCGTAAGGCAACCAAACGGTCCCAAATGCTCCCAAATGGTACGAAACGCAACAAAACATGAGTTTCGGGTCCAATGGGGTGGATCGGGTGCGTTCGTCGTGAAAAACTCCGACGCGACTTCGTCGCACGAACTGTTGCACTAGTTCGGAACGTTTTGCCCCGAGTTTCGTAAGGCAACCTAACGGTCCCAAATGCACGCAAATGGTACGAAACACACCAAAACATGTGTTTAGGATCCAATGGGGTGGATCGGGTGCGCTCATCGCGAAAAACTCCGACGCGTCTTCATGGCACGAACTTATGCACTTGTTCGAAATGTTTTGCCCCGAGTTTCGTAAGGCTACCGAATGGTCGCAAATGCACCCAAACGGTACGAAATGCGACAAAACTTTAGTTTAGGGTCCAATGGGGTGGATCAGGTGCACTCATCACGAAAAATTCCGACGCGTCTCCGTGGCACGAACTTATGCATTAGTTCGAAACGTTTAGCCCTGAGTTTTGTAAGGCTACCGAATGGTCGCAAATGCACCCAAACGGTACGAAATGCACGAAAACATGAGTTTAGCGTCCAATGGAGTGGATCGAGTTGGTTCATTGTGAAAAATTCTGATGCAACTTCGTGGCACGAACTTTTGCACTAGTTCGGCCCGTTTTACCCCGAGTTTAGTAAGGCAACCTAACGGTCCCAAATACACCCAAACGGTATGAAATGCACCAAAACATTGGTTTAGGGTCCAATGGGGTGGATCGAGTGAGTTCGTTGCGAAAAATTCCTATGCGCCTTTGTGGCACGAAGTTTTGCACAAGTTCGGCCCGTTTTGCACCGAGTTTCGTAAGGCAACCAAACGGTCCCAAATGCACCCAAATGGTACTAAACTCACCAAAACATGAGTTTAGGGTCCAATGGGGTGGATCGGGTGCGTTCGTTGCGAAAAATTCTAATGCAACTTCTTGGCACAAACTTTTGCACTAGTTCGAAACGTTTTGCCCCGATTTTCGTAAGGCTACCAAATGGTCGCAAATGCACCCAAACAGTACGAAATGCACCAAAACATGAGTTTAGGGTCCAATGGAGTGGATCGAGTTGGTTCGCTGCGAAAAATTCTGACGCAACTTCATGGCACGAACTTTTGCATTATTTCGGCCCGTTTTTCCCCGAGTTTAGTAGGGCAACCTAATGGTCCCAAATGCACCCAAATGGTATGAAATGCACCAAAACATGAGTTTAGGGTCCAATGGGGTGGATCGGGTGCTTTAGTTGCGAAAAATTCCCATGCGACTTTGTGGCACAAACTTTTGCACTAGTTCGGCCCGTTTTGCACCGAGTATCGTAAGGCAACCTAACGGTCCTAAATGCACCCACACGATATGAAATGCACCAAAACATTAGTTTAGGGTCCAATGGGGTGGATCGGGTGCTTTAGTTGCGAAAAATTCCCATGCGACTTTGTGGCACAAACTTTTGCACTAGTTCGGCCCGTTTTGCACCGAGTATCGTAAGGCAACCTAACGGTCCTAAATGCACCCACACGATATGAAATGCACCAAAACATTAGTTTAGGGTCCAATGGGGTGGATTGAGTGCGTTCGTTGTGAAAAATTCCAATGCGACTTCATGGCACGAAGTTTTGCACTAGTTCGGCCAGTTTTGCACCGAGTTTTGTAAGGCAACCAAACGTTACCAAATGCACCCAAATGGTATGAAACTCACCGAAACATGAGTTTAGGGTCCAATGGGGTGGATCGGGTGCGTTCGTTGCGAAAAATTCCAATGCAACTTCGTGGCACAAACTTTTACACTAGTTCGGCCCGTTTTGCAACGAGTTTCGTAAGGCAACCAAACGGTCCCAAATGCACCCAAATGGTACGAAATGCAGAAAAACGTGAGTTTAGGGTCCAATGGGGTGGATCGGGTGCGTTCATCGCGAAAAACTCCAACGCGACTTCGTGGCACGAACTTTTGCACTAGTTCGGCCCGTTTTGCACCGAGTTTCGTAAGGCAACCAAACGGTCCCAAATGCACCCAAATGGTACGAAACGCAACAAAACATGAGTTTAGGGTCCAATGGGGTGGATCAGGTGCATTCATCATGAAAAACTACGATGCGAACATTTTGCCCCGAGTTTCGTAAGGCAACCTAACGGTCATAAATGCACGCAAATGGTACGAAACGCACCAAAACATGTGTTTAGGGTCCAATGGGGTGGATCGGGTGCGCTCATCGCAAAAAACTTTGACGCGTCTTCGTTGCACGAACTTTTGCACTAGTTCGGCCCGTTTTTCACCGAGTTTCGTAAGGCAACCAAACATTCCCAAATGCACCCAAATGGTACGAAACTCACCAAAACATGACTTTAGGGTCCAATGGGTGGATCGGGTGCATTCGTTGCGAACAATTCCAATGCAACTTCGTGGCACAAACTTTTGCTCTAGTTCGGCCCGTTTTGCACCGAGATTCATAAGGAAACCAAACGGTCCCAAATGCTCCCAAATGGTACGAAACGCAACATAACATGAGTTTCGGGTCCAATGGGGTGGATCGGGTGCGTTCGTCGTGAAAAACTCCGACGCGACTTCGTCGCACGAACTTTTGCACTAGCTCGGAATGTTTTGCCCCGAGTTTTGTAAGGCTACCGAATGGTCGCAAATGCACCCAAACGGTACGAAATGCACGAAAACATGAGTTTAGGGTCCAATGGAGTGGATCGAGTTGGTTCGTTGTGAAAAATTCTGACGCAACTTCGTGGCACGAACTTTTGCACTAGTTCGGCCCGTTTTACCCTGAGTTTAGTAAGGCAACCTAACGGTCCCAAATACACCCAAACGGTATGAAATGCACCAAAACATTGGTTTAGGGTCCAATGGGGTGGATCGAGTGAGTTCGTTGCGAAAAATTCCTATGCGCCTTTGTGGCACGAAGTTTTGCACAAGTTCGGCCCGTTTTGCACCAAGTTTCGTAAGGCAACCAAACGGTCCCAAATGCACCCAAATGGTACTAAACTCACCAAAACATGAGTTTAGGGTCCAATGGGGTGGATCGGGTGCGTTCGTTGCGAAAAATTCTAATGCAACTTCTTGGCACAAACTTTTGCACTAGTTCGAAACGTTTTGCCCCGAGTTTCGTAAGGCTACCAAATGGTCGCAAATGCACCCAAACAGTACGAAATGCACCAAAACATGAGTTTAGGGTCCAATGGAGTGGATCGAGTTGGTTCGCTGCGAAAAATTCTGACGCAACTTCGTGGCACGAACTTTTGCATTATTTCGGCCCGTTTTTCCCCGAGTTTAGTAGGGCAACCTAATGGTCCCAAATGCACCCAAATGGTATGAAATGCACCAAAACATGAGTTTAGGGTCCAATGGGGTGGATCGGGTGCTTTAGTTGCGAAAAATTCCCATGCGACTTCGTGGCACAAACTTTTGCACTAGTTCGGCCCGTTTTGCACCGAGTTTCGTAAGGCAACCTAACGGTCCTAAATGCACCCACACGATATGAAACGCAGCAAAACATTAGTTTAGGGTCCAATGGGGAGGATCGAGTGCGTTCGTTGTGAAAAATTCCGATGCGACTTCATGGCACGAAGTTTTGCACTAGTTCGGCCAGTTTTGCACCGAGTTTTGTAAGGCAACCAAACGGTACCAAATGCACCCAAATGGTATGAAACTCACCGAAACATGAGTTTTGGGTCCAATGGGGTGGATCGGGTGCGTTCGTTGCGAAAAATTCCAATGCAACTTCGTGGCACAAACTTTTACACTAGTTCGGCCCGTTTTGCAACGAGTTTCGTAAGGCAACCAAACGGTCCCAAATGCACCCAAATGGTATGAAATGCAGAAAAACTTGAGTTTAGGGTCCAATGGGGTGGATCGGGTGCGTTCATTGCGAAAAATTCCAATGCAACTTCGTGGCACAAACTTTTGCACTAGTTCGGCCCGTTTTGCACCGAGTTTTGTAAGGCAACCAAACGGTCCCAAATGCTCCCAAATGGTACGAAATGCAGCAAAACTAGAGTTTAGGGTCCAATGGGGTGGATCTGGTGCGTTCATCGCGAAAAACTCCGACGCGACTTCGTGGCACGAACTTTTGCACTAGTTCGGCCCGTTTTTCACCGAGTTTCGTAAGGCAACCAAACGTTCCCAAATGCACCCAAATGGTACGAAACTCACCAAAACATGAGTTTAGGGTCCAATGGGTGGATCGGGTGCATTCGTTGCGAACAATTCCAATGCAACTTCGTGGCACAAACTTTTGCTCTAGTTCGGCCCGTTTTGCACCGAGTTTCGTAAGGCAACCAAACGGTCCCAAATGCTCCCAAATGGTACGAAACGCAACAAAACATGAGTTTCGGGTCCAATGGGGTGGATCGGGTGCGTTCGTCGTGAAAAACTCCGACGTGACTTGGTCGCACGAACTTTTGCACTAGCTCGGAATGTTTTGCCCCGAGTTTCGTAAGGCTACCGAATGGTCGCAAATGCACCCAAATGGTACGAAATGCACGAAAACATGAGTTTAGGGTCCAATGGAGTGGATCGAGTTGGTTCGTTGTGAAAAATTCTGACGCAACTTCGTGGCACGAACTTTTGCACTAGTTCGGCCTGTTTTACCCTGAGTTTAGTAAGGCAACCTAACGGTCCCAAATACACCCAAACGGTATGAAATGGACCAAAACATTTGTTTAGGGTCCAATGGGGTGGATTGAGTGAGTTCGTTGCGAAAAATTCCTATGCGCCTTTGTGGCACGAAGTTTTGCACAAGTTCGGCCCGTTTTGCACCGAGTTTCGTAAGGCAACCAAACGGTCCCAAATGCACCCAAATGGTACTAAACTCATCAAAACATGAGTTTAGAGTCCAATGGGGCGGATCGGGTGCGTTCGTTGCGAAAAATTCCAGTGCAACTTCGTGGCACATACTTTTGCACCAGTTCGAAACGTTTTGCCCCGAGTTTCGTAAGGCTACCAAATGGTCGCAAATGCACCCAAACGGTACAAAGTGCACCAAAACATGAGTTTAGGGTACAATGGAGTGGATCGAGTTGGTTCGCTGCGAAAAATTCTGACGCAACTTCGTGGCACGAACTTTTGTATTATTTCGGCCCGTTTTCCCCTGAGTTTAGTAAGGCAACCTAACGGTCCCAAATGCACCCAAATGGTACGAAATGCACCAAAACATGAGCTTAGGGTCCAATGGGGTGGATCGGGTGCTTTAGTTGTGAAAAATTCCCATGCGACTTCGTGGCACAAACTTTTGCACTAGTTCGGCCCGTTTTGCACCGAGTTTCGTAAGGCAACCTAACGGTCCCAAATGCACCCACACGGTACGAAACACACCAAAACTTTAGTTTAGGGTCCAATGGGGTGGATCGAGTGCATTCGTTGTGAAAAATTCCGATGCGACTTTAGGGCACGAAGTTTTGCACTAGTTCGTCCAGTTTTGCACCGAGTTTTGTAAGGCAACCAAACGGTACCAAATGCACCCAAATGGTATGAAACTCACCGAAACATGAGTTTAGGGTCCAATGGGGTGGATCGGGTGCGTTCGTTTCGAAAAATTCCAACGCAACTTCGTGGCACAAACTTTTACACTAGTTCGGCCCGTTTTGCAACGAGTTTCGTAAGGCAACCAAACGGTCCCAAATGCACCCAAATGGTACGAAATGCAGAAAAACGTGAGTTTAGGGTCCAATGGGGTGGATCGGGTGCGTTCATCGCGAAAAACTCCGACGCGAGTTCGTGGCACGAACTTTTGCACTAGTTCGGCACGTTTTGCACCGAGTTTCGTAAGGCAACCAAACGGTCCCAAATGCACCCAAATGGTACGAAACGCAACAAAACATGAGTTTAGGGTCCAATGGGGTGGATCAGGTGCATTCATCATGAAAAACTACGACGCGACTTTGTCGCACGAACTTTTGCACTAGTTCCGAACATTTTGCCTCGAGTTTCGTAAGGCAACCTAACGGTCATAAATGCACGCAAATGGTACGAAGCGCACCAAAACATGTGTTTAGGGTCCAATGGGGTGGATCGGGTGCGCTCATCGCAAAAAACTCTGACGCGTCTTCGTGGCACGAACTTTTGCACTAGTTCGTCCTGTTTTTCACCGAGTTTCGTAAGGCAACCAAACGTTCCCAAATGCACCCAAATGGTACGAAACTCACCAAAACATGAGTTTAGGGTCCAATGGGTGGATCGGGTGCATTCGTTGCGAAAAATTCCAATGCAACTTCGTGGCACAAACTTTTGCACTAGTTCGGCCCGTTTTGCACCGAGTTTCGTAAGGCAACCAAACGGTCCCAAATTCTCCCAAATGGTATGAAATGCAGCAAAACTAGAGTTTAGGGTCCAATGGGGTGGATCGGTTGCGTTCATCGCGAAAAACTCCGACGCGACTTCGTCGCACGAACTTTTGCACTAGCTCGGAATGTTTTGCCCCGAGTTTCGTAAGGCTACCGAATGGTCGCAAATGCACCCAAACGGTACGAAATGCATGAAAACATGAGTTTAGGGTCCAATGGAGTGGATCGAGTTGGTTCGTTGTGAAAAATTCTGAAGCAACTTCGTGGCACGAACTTTTGCACTAGTTCGGCCCGTTTTACCCTGAGTTTAGTAAGGCAACCTAACGGTCCCAAATACACCCAAACGGTATTAAATGCACCAAAACATTGGTTTAGGGTCCAATGGGATGGATCGAGTGAGTTCGTTGCGAAAAATTCCTATGCGCCTTTGTGGCACGAAGTTTTGCACAAGTTCGGCCCGTTTTGCACCGAGTTTCGTAAGGCAACCAAACGGTCCCAAATGCACCCAAATGGTACTAAACTCACCAAAATATGAGTTTAGAGTCCAATGGGGCGGATCGGGTGCGTTCGTTGCGAAAAATTCCAATGCAACTTCGTGGCACATACTTTTGCACTAGTTCGAAACGTTTTGCCCCGAGTTTCGTAAGGCTACCAAATGGTCGCAAATGCACCCAAACGGTACGAAGTGCACCAAAACATGAGTTTAGGGTACAATGGAGTGGATCGAGTTGGTTCGCTGCGAAAAATTCTGACGCAACTTCGTGGCACGAACTTTTGTATTATTTCGGCCCGTTTTTTCCCGAGTTTAGTAAGGCAACCTAACAGTCCCAAATGCACCCAAATGGTACGAAATGCACCAAAACATGAGTTTAGGGTCCAATGTGGTCGATCGGGTGCTTTAGTTGTGAAAAATTCCCATGCGACTTCGTGGCACAAACTTTTGCACTAGTTCGGCCCGTTTTGCACCGAGTTTCGTAAGGCAACCTAACGGTCCCAAATGCACCCACACGGTATGAAACGCACCAAAACTTTAGTTTAGGGTCCAATGGGGTGGATCGAGTGCGTTCGTTGTGAAAAATTCCAATGCGACTTTAGGGCACGAAGTTTTGCACTAGTTTGGCCAGTTTTGCACCGAGTTTTGTAAGGCAACCAAACGGTCCCAAATGCACCCAAATGGTATGAAACTCACCGAAACATGAGTTTATGGTCCAATGGGGTGGATCTGGTGCGTTCGTTGCGAAAAATTCCAATGCAACTTCGTGGCACAAACTTTTACACTAGTTCGGCCCGTTTTGCAACGAGTTTCGTAAGGCAACCAAACGGTCCCAAATGCACCCAAATGGTACGAAATGAAGAAAAACGTGAGTTTAGGGTCCAATGGGGTGGATCGGGTGCGTTCATCGCGAAAAACTCCGACGCGACTTCGTGGCACGAACTTTTGCACTAGTTCGGCCCGTTTTGCACCGAGTTTCGTAAGGCAACCAAACGGTCCCAAATGCACCCAAATGGTACTAAACTCACCAAAACATGAGTTTAGGGTCCAGTGGGGTGGATCGGGTGCGTTTGTTGCGAAAAATTCTACTGCAACTTCTTGGCACAAACTTTTGCACTAGTTCGAAACGTTTTGCCCCGAGTTTCGTAAGGCTACCAAATGGTCGCAAATGCACCCAAACAGTACGAAATGCACCAAAACATGAGTTTAGGGTCCAATGGAGTGGATTGAGTTGGTTCGCTGCGAAAAATTCTGACGCAACTTCGTGGCACGAACTTTTGCATTACTTCGGCCCGTTTTTCCCCGAGTTTAGTAGGGCAACCTAATGGTCCCAAATGCACCCAAATGGTATGAAATGCACCAAAACATGAGTTTAGGGTCCAATGGGGTGGATCGGGTGCTTTAGTTGCGAAAAATTCCCATTCGACTTCGTGGCACAAACTTTTGCACTAGTTCGGCCCGTTTTGCACCGAGTTTCGTAAGGCAACCTAACAGTCCCAAATGCACCCACACGGTATGAAACATACCAAAACTTTAGTTTACGGTCCAATGGGGTGGATCGAGTGCGTTCGTTGCGAAAAATTCCGATGCGACTTTAGGGCACGAAGTTTTGCACTAGTTCGGCCAGTTTTGCACCGAGTTTTGTAAGGCAACCAAACGGTACCAAATGCACCCAAATGGTATGAAACTCACCGAAACATGAGTTTATGGTCCAATGGGGTGGATCGGGTGCGTTCGTTGCGAAAAATTCCAATGCAACTTCGTGGCACAAACTTTTACACTAGTTCGGCCCGTTTTGCAACGAGTTTCGTAAGGCAACCAAACGGTCCCAAATGCACCCAAATGGTACAAATGCAGAAAAACGTGAGTTTAGGGTCCAATGGGGTGGATCGGGTGTGTTCATCGCGAAAAACTCCGACGCGACTTCGTGGCACGAACTTTTGCACTAGTTCGGCACGTTTTGCACCGAGTTTCGTAAGGCAACCAAACGGTCCCAAATGCACCCAAATGGTACGAAACGCAACAAGACATGAGTTTAGGGTCCAATGGGGTGGATCAGGTGCATTCATCATGAAAAACTACGACGCGACTTTGTCGCACGAACTTTTGCACTAGTTCCGAACATTTTGCCCCGAGTTTCGTAAGGCAACCTAACGGTCATAAATGCACGCAAATGGTACGAAATGCACCAAAACATGTGTTTAGGGTCCAATGGGGTGGATCGGGTGCGCTCATCACAAAAAACTCTGACGCGTCTTCGTGGCACGAACTTTTGCACTAGTTCGGCCCGTTTTTCACCGAGTTTCGTAAGACAACCAAACGTTCCCAAATGCACCCAAATGGTACGAAACTCACCAAAACATGAGTTTAGGGTCCAATGGGTGGATCGGGTGCATTCGTTGCGAAAAATTCCAATGCAACTTCGTGGCACAAACTTTTGCACTAGTTCGGCCCGTTTTGCACCGAGTTTCGTAAGGCAACCAAATGGTCCCAAATTCTCCCAAATGGTATGAAATGCAGCAAAACTAGAGTTTAGGGTCCAATGGGGTGGATCGGTTGCGTTCATCGCGAAAAACTCCGACGCGACTTCGTCGCACGAACTTTTGCACTAGCTCGGAATGTTTTGCCCCGAGTTTCGTAAGGCTACCGAATGGTCGCAAATGCACCCAAACGGTACGAAATGCATGAAAACATGAGTTTAGGGTCCAATGGAGTGGATCGAGTTGGTTCGTTGTGAAAAATTCTGAAGCAACTTCGTGGCACGAACTTTTGCACTAGTTCGGCCCGTTTTACCCTGAGTTTAGTAAGGCAACCTAACGGTCCCAAATACACCCAAACGGTATTAAATGCACCAAAACATTGGTTTAGGGTCCAATGGGGTGGATCGAGTGAGTTCGTTGCGAAAAATTCCTATGCGCCTTTGTGGCACGAAGTTTTGCACAAGTTCGGCCCGTTTTGCACCGAGTTTCGTAAGGCAACCAAACGGTCCCAAATGCACCCAAATGGTACTAAACTCATCAAAACATGAGTTTAGAGTCCAATGGGGCGGATCGGGTGCGTTCGTTGCGAAAAATTCCAGTGCAACTTCGTGGCACATACTTTTGCACCAGTTCGAAACGTTTTGCCCCGAGTTTCGTAAGGCTACCAAATGGTCGCAAATGCACCCAAACGGTACAAAGTGCACTAAAACATGAGTTTAGGGTACAATGGAGTGGATCGAGTTGGTTCGCTGCGAAAAATTCTGACGCAACTTCGTGGCACGAACTTTTGTATTATTTCGGCCCGTTTTTTTCCCGAGTTTAGTAAGGCAACCTAACAGTCCCAAATGCACCCAAATGGTACGAAATGCACCAAAACATGAGTTTAGGGTCCAATGTGGTGGATCGGGTGCTTTAGTTGTGAAAAATTCCCATGCGACTTCGTGGCACAAACTTTTGCACTAGTTCGGCCCGTTTTTGCACCGAGTTTCGTAAGGCAACCTAACGGTCCCAAATGCACCCACACGGTATGAAACGCACCAAAACTTTAGTTTAGGGTCCAATGGGGTGGATCGAGTGCGTTCGTTGTGAAAAATTCCGATGCGACTTTAGGGCACGAAGTTTTGCACTAGTTCGGCCAGTTTTGCACCGAGTTTTGTAAGGCAACCAAATGGTCCCAAATGCACCCAAATGGTATGAAACTCACCGAAACATGAGTTTAGGGTCCAATGGGGTGGATCTGGTGCGTTCGTTGCGAAAAATTCCAATGCAACTTCGTGGCACAAACTTTTACACTAGTTCGGCCCGTTTTGCAACGAGTTTCGTAAGGCAACCAAACGGTCCCAAATGCACCCAAATGGTACGAAATGAAGAAAAACGTGAGTTTAGGGTCCAATGGGGTGGATCGGGTGCGTTCATCGCGAAAAACTCCGACGCGACTTCGTGGCACGAACTTTTGCACTAGTTCGGCCCGTTTTGCACCGAGTTTCGTAAGGCAACCAAACGGTCCCAAATGCACCCAAATGGTACTAAACTCACCAAAACATGAGTTTAGGGTCCAATGGGGTGGATCGGGTGCGTTTGTTGCGAAAAATTCTACTGCAACTTCTTGGCACAAACTTTTGCACTAGTTCGAAACGTTTTGCCCCCGAGTTTGGTAAGGCTACCAAATGGTCGCAAATGCACCCAAACAGTACGAAATGCACCAAAACATGAGTTTAGGGTCCAATGGAGTGGATTGAGTTGGTTCGCTGCGAAAAATTCTGACGCGACTTCGTGGCACGAACTTTTGCATTACTTCGGCCCGTTTTTCCCCGAGTTTAGTAGGGCAACCTAATGGTCCCAAATGCACCCAAATGGTATGAAATGCACCAAAACATGAGTTTAGGGTCCAATGGGGTGGATCGGGTGCTTTAGTTGCGAAAAATTCCCATTCGACTTCGTGGCACAAACTTTTGCACTAGTTCGGCCCGTTTTGCACCGAGTTTCGTAAGGCAACCTAACAGTCCCAAATGCACCCACACGGTATGAAACATACCAAAACTTTAGTTTAGGGTCCAATGGGGTGGATCGAGTGCGTTCGTTGCGAAAAATTCCGATGCGACTTTAGGGCACGAAGTTTTGCACTAGTTCGGCCAGTTTTGCACCGAGTTTTGTAAGGCAACCAAACGGTACCAAATGCACCCAAATGGTACGAAACGCAACAAAACATGAGTTTAGGGTCCAATGGGGTGGATCAGGTGCATTCATCATGAAAAACTACGACGCGACTTTGTCGCACGAACTTTTGCACTAGTTCCGAACATTTTGCCCCGAGTTTCGTAAGGCAACCTAACGGTCATAAATGCACGCAAATGGTACGAAATGCACCAAAACATGTGTTTAGGGTCCAATGGGGTGGATCGGGTGCGCTCATCGCAAAAAACTCTGACGCGTCTTCGTGGCACGAACTTTTGCACTAGTTCGGCCCGTTTTTCACCGAGTTTCGTAAGGCAACCAAACGTTCCCAAATGCACCCAAATGGTACTAAACTCACCAAAACATGAGTTTAGGGTCCAATGGGTGGATCGGGTGCATTCGTTGCGAAAAATTCCAATGCAACTTCGTGGCACAAACTTTTGCACTAGTTCGGCCCGTTTTGCACCGAGTTTCGTAAGGCAACCAAACGGTCCCAAATTCTCCCAAATGGTATGAAATGCAGCAAAACTAGAGTTTAGGGTCCAATGGGGTGGATCGGTTGCGTTCATCGCGAAAAACTCCGACGCGACTTCGTCGCACGAACTTTTGCACTAGCTCGGAATGTTTTGCCCCGAGTTTCGTAAGGCTACCGAATGGTCGCAAATGCACCCAAACGGTACGAAATGCATGAAAACATGAGTTTAGGGTCCAATGGAGTGGATCGAGTTGGTTCGTTGTGAAAAATTCTGAAGCAACTTCGTGGCACGAACTTTTGCACTAGTTCGGCCCGTTTTACCCTGAGTTTAGTAAGGCAACCTAACGGTCCCAAATACACCCAAACGGTATTAAATGCACCAAAACATTGGTTTAGGGTCCAATGGGGTGGATCGAGTGAGTTCGTTGCGAAAAATTCCTATGGGCCTTTGTGGCACGAAGTTTTGCACAAGTTCGGCCCGTTTTGCACCGAGTTTCGTAAGGCAACCAAACGGTCCCAAATGCACCCAAATGGTACTAAACTCACCAAAATATGAGTTTAGAGTCCAATGGGGCGGATCGGGTGCGTTCGTTGCGAAAAATTCCAATGCAACTTCGTGGCACATACTTTTGCACTAGTTCGAAACGTTTTGCCCCGAGTTTCGTAAGGCTACCAAATGGTCGCAAATGCACCCAAACGGTACGAAGTGCACCAAAACATGAGTTTAGGGTACAATGGAGTGGATCGAGTTGGTTCGCTGCGAAAAATTCTGACGCAACTTCGTGGCACGAACTTTTGTATTATTTCGGCCCGTTTTTTCCCGAGTTTAGTAAGGCAACCTAACAGTCCCAAATGCACCCAAATGGTACGAAATGCACCAAAACATGAGTTTAGGGTCCAATGTGGTGGATCGGGTGCTTTAGTTGTGAAAAATTCCCATGCGACTTCGTGGCACAAACTTTTGCACTAGTTCGGCCCGTTTTGCACCGAGTTTCGTAAGGCAACCTAACGGTCCCAAATGCACCCACACGGTATGAAACGCACCAAAACTTTAGTTTAGGGTCCAATGGGGTGGATCGAGTGCGTTCGTTGTGGAAAATTCCGATGCGACTTTAGGGCACGAAGTTTTGCACTAGTTCGGCCAGTTTTGCACCGAGTTTTGTAAGGCAACCAAACGGTCCCAAATGCACCCAAATGGTATGAAACTCACCGAAACATGAGTTTAGGGTCCAATGGGGTGGATCTGGTGCGTTCGTTGCGAAAAATTCCAATGCAACTTCGTGGCACAAACTTTTACACTAGTTCGGCCCGTTTTGCAACGAGTTTCGTAAGGCAACCAAACGGTCCCAAATGCACCCAAATGGTACGAAATGAAGAAAAACGTGAGTTTAGGGTCCAATGGGGTGGATCGGGTGCGTTCATCGCGAAAAACTCCGACGCGACTTCGTGGCACGAACTTTTGCACTAGTTCGGCCCGTTTTGCACCGAGTTTCGTAAGGCAACCAAACGGTCCCAAATGCACCCAAATGGTACTAAACTCACCAAAACATGAGTTTAGGGTCCAATGGGGTGGATCGGGTGCATTTGTTGCGAAAAATTCTACTGCAACTTCTTGGCACAAACTTTTGCACTAGTTCGAAACGTTTTGCCCCGAGTTTCGTAAGGCTACCAAATGGTCGCAAATGCACCCAAACTGTACGAAATGCACCAAAACATGAGTTTAGGGTCCAATGGAGTGGATTGAGTTGGTTCGCTGCGAAAAATTCTGACGTAACTTCGTGGCACGAACTTTTGCATTATTTCGGCCCGTTTTTCCCCGAGTTTAGTAGGGCAACCTAATGGTCCCAAATGCACCCAAATGGTATGAAATGCACCAAAACATGAGTTTAGGGTCCAATGGGGTGGAAAGGGTGCTTTAGTTGCGAAAAATTCCCATTCGACTTCGTGGCACAAACTTTTGCACTAGTTCGGCCCGTTTTGCACCGAGTTTCGTAAGGCAACCTAACAGTCCCAAATGCACCCACACGGTATGAAACGCACCAAAACTTTAGTTTAGGGTCCAATGGGGTGGATCGAGTGCGTTCGTTGTGAAAAATTCCGATGCGACTTTAGGACACGAAGTTTTGCACTAGTACGGCCAGTTTTGCACCGAGTTTTGTAAGGCAACCAAACGGTACCAAATGCACCCAAATGGTATGAAACTCACCGAAACATGAGTTTATGGTCCAATGGGGTGGATCGGGTGCGTTCGTTGCGAAAAATTCCAATGCAACTTCGTGGCACAAACTTTTACACTAGTTCGGCCCGTTTTGCAACGAGTTTCGTAAGGCAACCAAACGGTCCCAAATGCACCCAAATGGTACGAAATGCAGAAAAACGTGAGTTTAGGGTCCAATGGGGTAGATCGGGTGCGTTCATCGCGAAAAACTCCGACGCGACTTCGTGGCACGAACTTTTGCACTAGTTCGGCCCGTTTTGCACCGAGTTTCGTAAGGCAACCAAACGGTCCCAAATGCACCCAAATGGTACGAAATGCAACAAAACATGAGTTTAGGGTCCAATGGGGTGGATCAGGTGCATTCATCATGAAAAACTACGACGCGACTTTGTCGCACGAACTTTTGCACTAGTTCCGAACATTTTGCCCCGAGTTTCGTAAGGCAACCTAACGGTCATAAATGCACGTAAATGGTACGAAACGCACCAAAACATGTGTTTAGGGTCCAATGGGGTGGATCGGGTGCGCTCATCGCAAAAAACTCTGAAGCGTCTTCGTGGCACGAACTTTTGCACTAGTTCGGCCCGTTTTTCACCGAGTTTCGTAAGGCAACCAAACGTTCCCAAATGCACCCAAATGGTACGAAACTCACCAAAACATGAGTTTAGGGTCCAATGGGTGGATCGGGTGCATTCGTTGCGAAAAATTCCAATGCAACTTCGTGGCACAAACTTTTGCACTAGTTCGGCCCGTTTTGCACCGAGTTTCGTAAGGCAACCAAACGGTCCCAAATGCTTCCAAATGGTACGAAATGCAGCAAAACTAGAGTTTAGGGTCCAATGGGGTGGATCGGGTGCGTTCATCGCGAAAAACTCCGACGCGACTTCGTGGCACGAACTTTTGCACTAGTTCGGCCCGTTTTTCACCGAGTTTCGTAAGGCAACCAAACGTTCCCAAATGCACCCAAATGGTACGAAACTCACCAAAACATGAGTTTAGGGTCCAATGGGTGGATCGGGTGCATTCGTTGTGAATAATTCCAATGCAACTTCGTGGCACAAACTTTTGCTCTAGTTCGGCCCGTTTTGCACCGAGTTTCATAAGGCAACCAAACGGTCCCAAATGCTCCCAAATGGTACGAAACGCAACAAAACATGAGTTTCGGGTCCAATGGGGTGGATCGGGTGCGTTCGTCGTGAAAAACTCCGACGCGACTTCGTCGCACGAACTTTTGCACTAGTTCGGCACGTTTTGCACCGAGTTTCGTAAGGCAACCAAACGGTCCCAAATGCACCCAAATGGTACGAAACGCAACAAAACATGAGTTTAGGGTCCAATGGGGTGGATCAGGTGCGCTCATCGCAAAAAACTCTGACGCGTCTTCGTGGCACGAACTTTTGCACTAGTTCGTCCTGTTTTTCACCGAGTTTCGTAAGGCAACCAAACGTTCCCAAATGCACCCAAATGGTACGAAACTCACCAAAACATGAGTTTAGGGTCCAATGGGTGGATCGGGTGCATTCGTTGCGAAAAATTCCAATGCAACTTCGTGGCACAAACTTTTGCACTAGTTCGGCCCGTTTTGCACCGAGTTTCGTAAGGCAACCAAACGGTCCCAAATTCTCCCAAATGGTATGAAATGCAGCAAAACTAGAGTTTAGGGTCCAATGGGGTGGATCGGTTGCGTTCATCGCGAAAAAACTCCGACGCGACTTCGTCGCACGAACTTTTGCACTAGCTCGGAATGTTTTGCCCCGAGTTTCGTAAGGCTACCGAATGGTCGCAAATGCACCCAAACGGTACGAAATGCATGAAAACATGAGTTTAGGGTCCAATGGAGTGGATCGAGTTGGTTCGTTGTGAAAAATTCTGAAGCAACTTCGTGGCACGAACTTTTGCACTAGTTCGGCCCGTTTTACCCTGAGTTTAGTAAGGCAACCTAACGGTCCCAAATACACCCAAACGGTATTAAATGCACCAAAACATTGGTTTAGGGTCCAATGGGGTGGATCGAGTGAGTTCGTTGCGAAAAATTCCTATGCGCCTTTGTGGCACGAAGTTTTGCACAAGTTCGGCCCGTTTTGCACCGAGTTTCGTAAGGCAACCAAACGGTCCCAAATGCACCCAAATGGTACTAAACTCACCAAAATATGAGTTTAGAGTCCAATGGGGCGGATCGGGTGCGTTCGTTGCGAAAAATTCCAATGCAACTTCGTGGCACATACTTTTGCGCTAGTTCGAAACGTTTTGCCCCGAGTTTCGTAAGGCTACCAAATGGTCGCAAATGCACCCAAACGGTACGAAGTGCACCAAAACATGAGTTTAGGGTACAATGGAGTGGATCGAGTTGGTTCGCTGCGAAAAATTCTGACTCAACTTCGTGGCACAAACTTTTGTATTATTTCGGCCCGTTTTTTCCCGAGTTTAGTAAGGCAACCTAACAGTCCCAAATGCACCCAAATGGTACGAAATGCACCAAAACATGAGTTTAGGGTCCAATGTGGTGGATCGGGTGCTTTAGTTGTGAAAAATTCCCATGCGACTTCGTGGCACAAACTTTTGCACTAGTTCGGCCCGTTTTGCACCGAGTTTCGTAAGGCAAAACCTAACGGTCCCAAATGCACCCACACGGTATGAAACGCACCAAAACTTTAGTTTAGGGTCCAATGGGTTGGATCGAGTGCGTTCGTTGTGAAAAATTCCGATGCGACTTTAGGGCACGAAGTTTTGCACTAGTTCGGCCAGTTTTGCACCGAGTTTTGTAAGGCAACCAAATGGTCCCAAATGCACCCAAATGGTATGAAACTCACCGAAACATGAGTTTAGGGTCCAATGGGGTGGATCTGGTGCGTTCGTTGCGAAAAATTCCAATGCAACTTCGTGGCACAAACTTTTACACTAGTTCGGCCTGTTTTGCAACGAGTTTCGTAAGGCAACCAAACGGTCCCAAATGCACCCAAATGGTACGAAATGAAGAAAAACGTGAGTTTAGGGTCCAATGGGGTGGATCGGGTGTGTTCATCGCGAAAAACTCCGACGCGACTTCGTGGCACGAACTTTTGCACTAGTTCGGCCCGTTTTGCACCGAGTTTCGTAAGGCAACCAAACGGTCCCAAATGCACCCAAATGGTACTAAACTCACCAAAACATGAGTTTAGGGTCCAATGGGGTGGATCGGGTGCGTTTGTTGCGAAAAATTCTACTGCAACTTCTTGGCACAAACTTTTGCACTAGTTCGAAACGTTTTGCCCCGAGTTTCGTAAGGCTACCAAATGGTCGCAAATGCACCCAAACTGTACGAAATGCACCAAAACATGAGTTTAGGGTCCAATGGAGTGGATTGAGTTGGTTCGCTGCGAAAAATTCTGACGCAACTTCGTGGCACGAACTTTTGCATTACTTCGGCCCGTTTTTCCCCGAGTTTAGTAGGGCAACCTAATGGTCCCAAATGCACCCAAATGGTATGAAATGCACCAAAACATGAGTTTAGGGTCCAATGGGGTGGATCGGGTGCTTTAGTTGCGAAAAATTCCCATTCGACTTCGTGGCACAAACTTTTGCACTAGTTCGGCCCGTTTTGCACCGAGTTTCGTAAGGCAACCTAACAGTCCCAAATGCACCCACACGGTATGAAACATACCAAAACTTTAGTTTAGGGTCCAATGGGGTGGATCGAGTGCGTTCGTTGCGAAAAATTCCGATGCGACTTTAGGGCACGAAGTTTTGCACTAGTTCGGCCAGTTTTGCACCGAGTTTTGTAAGGCAACCAAACGGTACCAAATGCACCCAAATGGTACGAAACGCAACAAAACATGAGTTTAGGGTCCAATGGGGTGGATCAGGTGCATTCATCATGAAAAACTACGACGCGACTTTGTCGCACGAACTTTTGCACTAGTTCCGAACATTTTGCCCCGAGTTTCGTAAGGCAACCTAACGGTCATAAATGCACGCAAATGGTACGAAATGCACCAAAACATGTGTTTAGGGTCCAATGGGGTGGATCGGGTGCGCTCATCGCAAAAAACTCTGACGCGTCTTCGTGGCACGAACTTTTGCACTAGTTCGGCCCGTTTTTCACCGAGTTTCGTAAGGCAACCAAACGTTCCCAAATGCACCCAAATGGTACGAAACTCACCAAAACATGAGTTTAGGGTCCAATGGGTGGATCGGGTGCATTCGTTGCGAAAAATTCCAATGCAACTTCGTGGCACAAACTTTTGCACTAGTTCGGCCCGTTTTGCACCGAGTTTCGTAAGGCAACCAAACGGTCCCAAATTCTCCCAAATGGTATGAAATGCAGCAAAACTAGAGTTTAGGGTCCAATGGGGTGGATCGGTTGCGTTCATCGCGAAAAACTCCGACGCGACTTCGTCGCACGAACTTTTGCACTAGCTCGGAATGTTTTGCCCCGAGTTTCGTAAGGCTATCGAATGGTCGCAAATGCACCCAAACGGTACGAAATGCATGAAAACATGAGTTTAGGGTCCAATGGAGTGGATCGAGTTGGTTCGTTGTGAAAAATTCTGAAGCAACTTCGTGGCACGAACTTTTGCACTAGTTCGGCCCGTTTTACCCTGAGTTTAGTAAGGCAACCTAACGGTCCCAAATACACCCAAACGGTATTAAATGCACCAAAACATTGGTTTAGGGTCCAATGGGGTGGATCGAGTGAGTTCGTTGCGAAAAATTCCTATGCGCCTTTGTGGCACGAAGTTTTGCACAAGTTCGGCCCGTTTTGCACCGAGTTTCGTAAGGCAACCAAACGGTCCCAAATGCACCCAAATGGTACTAAACTCACCAAAATATGAGTTTAGAGTCCAATGGGGCGGATCGGGTGCGTTCGTTGCGAAAAATTCCAATGCAACTTCGTGGCACATACTTTTGCACTAGTTCGAAACGTTTTGCCCCGAGTTTCGTAAGGCTACCAAATGGTCGCAAATGCACCCAAACGGTACGAAGTGCACCAAAACATGAGTTTAGGGTACAATGGAGTGGATCGAGTTGGTTCGCTGCGAAAAATTCTGACGCAACTTCGTGGCACGAACTTTTGTATTATTTCGGCCCGTTTTTTCCCGAGTTTAGTAAGGCAACCTAACAGTCCCAAATGCACCCAAATGGTACGAAATGCACCAAAACATGAGTTTAGGGTCCAATGTGGTGGATCGGGTGCTTTAGTTGTGAAAAATTCCCATGCGACTTCGTGGCACAAACTTTTGCACTAGTTCGGCCCGTTTTGCACCGAGTTTCGTAAGGCAACCTAACGGTCCCAAATGCACCCAAATGGTATGAAACTCACCGAAACATGAGTTTAGGGTCCAATGGGGTGGATCTGGTGCGTTCGTTGCGAAAAATTCCAATGCAACTTCGTGGCACAAACTTTTACACTAGTTCGGCCCGTTTTGCAACGAGTTTCGTAAGGCAACCAAACGGTCCCAAATGCACCCAAATGGTACGAAATGAAGAAAAACGTGAGTTTAGGGTCCAATGGGGTGGATCGGGTGCGTTCATCGCGAAAAACTCCGACGCGACTTCGTGGCACGAACTTTTGCACTAGTTCGGCCCGTTTTGCACCGAGTTTCGTAAGGCAACCAAACGGTCCCAAATGCACCCAAATGGTACTAAACTCACCAAAACATGAGTTTAGGGTCCAATGGGGTGGATCGGGTGCATTTGTTGCGAAAAATTCTACTGCAACTTCTTGGCACAAACTTTTGCACTAGTTCGAAACGTTTTGCCCCGAGTTTCGTAAGGCTACCAAATGGTCGCAAATGCACCCAAACTGTACGAAATGCACCAAAACATGAGTTTAGGGTCCAATGGAGTGGATTGAGTTGGTTCGCTGCGAAAAATTCTGACGTAACTTCGTGGCACGAACTTTTGCATTATTTCGGCCCGTTTTTCCCCGAGTTTAGTAGGGCAACCTAATGGTCCCAAATGCACCCAAATGGTATGAAATGCACCAAAACATGAGTTTAGGGTCCAATGGGGTGGAAAGGGTGCTTTAGTTGCGAAAAATTCCCATTCGACTTCGTGGCACAAACTTTTGCACTAGTTCGGCCCGTTTTGCACCGAGTTTCGTAAGGCAACCTAACAGTCCCAAATGCACCCACACGGTATGAAACGCACCAAAACTTTAGTTTAGGGTCCAATGGGGTGGATCGAGTGCGTTCGTTGTGAAAAATTCCGATGCGACTTTAGGACACGAAGTTTTGCACTAGTACGGCTATTTTTGCACCGAGTTTTGTAAGGCAACCAAACGGTACCAAATCCACCCAAATGGTATGAAACTCACCGAAACATGAGTTTATGGTCCAATGGGGTGGATCGGGTGCGTTCGTTGCGAAAAATTCCAATGCAACTTCGTGGCACAAACTTTTACACTAGTTCGGCCCGTTTTGCAACGAGTTTCGTAAGGCAACCAAACGGTCCCAAATGCACCCAAATGGTACGAAATGCAGAAAAAACGTGAGTTTAGGGTCCAATGGGGTGGATCGGGTGCGTTCATCGCGAAAAACTCCGACGCGACTTCGTGGCACGAACTTTTGCACTAGTTCGGCCCGTTTTGCACCGAGTTTCGTAAGGCAACCAAACGGTCCCAAATGCACCCAAATGGTACGAAATGCAACAAAACATGAGTTTAGGGTCCAATGGGGTGGATCAGGTGCATTCATCATGAAAAACTACGACGCGACTTTGTCGCACGAACTTTTGCACTAGTTCCGAACATTTTGCCCCGAGTTTCGTAAGGCAACCTAACGGTCATAAATGCACGCAAATGGTACGAAACGCACCAAAACATGTGTTTAGGGTCCAATGGGGTGGATCGGGTGCGCTCATCGCAAAAAACTCTGAAGCGTCTTCGTGGCACGAACTTTTGCACTAGTTCGGCCCGTTTTTCACCGAGTTTCGTAAGGCAACCAAACGTTCCCAAATGCACCCAAATGGTACGAAACTCACCAAAACATGAGTTTAGGGTCCAATGGGTGGATCGGGTGCATTCGTTGCGAAAAATTCCAATGCAACTTCGTGGCACAAACTTTTGCACTAGTTCGGCCCGTTTTGCACCGAGTTTCGTAAGGCAACCAAACGGTCCCAAATGCTTCCAAATGGTACGAAATGCAGCAAAACTAGAGTTTAGGGTCCAATGGGGTGGATCGGGTGCGTTCATCGCGAAAAACTCCGACGCGACTTCGTGGCACGAACTTTTGCACTAGTTCGGCCCGTTTTTCACCGAGTTTCGTAAGGCAACCAAACGTTCCCAAATGCACCCAAATGGTACGAAACTCACCAAAACATGAGTTTAGGGTCCAATGGGTGGATCGGGTGCATTCGTTGCGAATAATTCCAATGCAACTTCGTGGCACAAACTTTTGCTCTAGTTCGGCCCGTTTTGCACCGAGTTTCATAAGGCAACCAAACGGTCCCAAATGCTCCCAAATGGTACGAAACGCAACAAAACATGAGTTTCGGGTCCAATGGGGTGGATCGGGTGCGTTCGTCGTGAAAAACTCCGACGCGACTTCGTCGCACGAACTTTTGCACTAGCTCGGAATGTTTTGCCCCGAGTTTCGTAAGGCTACCGAATGGTCGCAAATGCACCCAAACGGTACGAAATGCACGAAAACATGAGTTTAGGGTCCAATGGAGTGGATCGCGTTGGTTCGTTGTGAAAAATTCTGACGTAACTTTGTGGCACGAACTTTTGCACTAGTTCGGCCCGTTTCACCCTGAGTTTAGTAAGGCAACCTAACGGTCCCAAATACACCCAAACGGTATGAAATGCACCAAAACATAGGTTTAGGGTCCAATGGGGTGGATCGAGTGAGTTCGTTGCGAAAAATTCCTATGCGCCTTTGTGGCACGAAGTTTTGCACAAGTTCGGCCCGTTTTGCACCGAGTTTCCGTAAGGCAACCAAACGGTCCCAAATGCAACCAAATGGTACTAAACTCACCAAAATATGAGTTTAGAGTCCAATGGGGTGGATCGGGTGCGTTCGTTGCGAAAAATTCCAATGCAACTTCGTGGCACATACTTTTGCACTAGTTCGAAACGTTTTGCCCCGAGTTTCGTAAGGCTACCAAATGGTCGCAAATGCACCCAAACGGTACGAAGTGCACCAAAACATGAGTTTAGGGTACAATGGAGTGGATCGAGTTGGTTCGCTGCGAAAAATTCTGACGCAACTTCGTGGCACGAACTTTTGTATTATATCGGCCCGTTTTTCCCCGAGTTTAGTAAGGCAACCTAACGGTCCCAAATGCACCCAAATGGTACGAAATGCACCAAAACATGAGTTTAGGGTCCAATGGGGTGGATCGGGTGCTTTAGTTGTGAAAAATTCCCATGCGACTTTGTGGCACAAACTTTTGCACTAGTTCGGCCCGTTTTGCACCGAGTTTCGTAAGGCAACCTAACGGTCCCAAATGCACCCACACGGTATGAAACGCACCAAAACTTTAGTTTAGGGTCCAATGGGGTGGATCGAGTGCGTTCGTTGTGAAAAATTCCGATGCGACTTTAGGGCACGAAGTTTTGCACTAGTTCGGCCAGTTTTGCACCGAGTTCTGTAAGGCAACCAAACGGTACCAAATGCACCCAAATGGTATGAAACTCACCGAAACATGAGTTTAGGGTCCAATGGGGTGGATCGGGTGCGTTCATTGCGAAAAATTCCAATGCAACTTCGTGGCACAAACTTTTACACTAGTTCGGCCCGTTTTGCAACGAGTTTCGTAAGGCAACCAAACGGTCCAAAATGCACCCAAATGGTACGAAATGCAGAAAAACATGAGTTTAGGGTCCAATGGGGTGGATCGGGTGCGTTCATCGCGAAAAACTCCAACGCGACTTTGTGGCACGAACTTTTGCACTAGTTCGGCCCGTTTTGCACCGAGTTTCGTAAGGCAACCAAACGGTCCCAAATGCACCCAAATGGTACGAAACGCAACAAAACATGAGTTTAGGGTCCAATGGGGTGGATCAGGTGCATTCATCATGAAAAACTACGACGCGACTTTGTCGCACGAACTTTTGCACTAGTTCCGAACATTTTGCCCCGAGTTTCGTGAGGCAACCTAACGGTCATAAATGCACGCAAATGGTACGAACGCACCAAACCATGTGTTTAGGGTCCAATGGGGTGGATCGGGTGCGCTCATCGCAAAAAACTCTGACGCGTCTTCGTGGCACGAACTTTTGCACTAGTTCGGCCCGTTTTTCACTGAGTTTCGTAAGGCAACCAAACGTTCCCAAATGCACCCAAATGGTACGAAACTCACCAAAACATGAGTTTTGGGTCCAATGGGTGGATCGGGTGCATTCGTAGCAAAAAATTCCAATGCAACTTCGTGGCACAAACTTTGTACTAGTTCGGCCCGTTTTGCACCGAGTTTCGTAAGGCAACCAAACGGTCCCAAATGGTACGAAATGCAGCAAAACTAGAGTTTAGGGTCCAATGGGGTGGATCGGGTGCGTTCATCGCGAAAAACTCCGACGCGACTTCGTGGCACGAACTTTTGCACTAGTTCGGCCCGTTTTTCACCGAGTTTCGTAAGGCAACCAAACGTTCCCAAATGCACCCAAATGGTACGAAACTCACCAAAACATGAGTTTAGGGTCCAATGGGTGGATCGGGTGCATTCGTTGCGAACAATTCCAATGCAACTTCGTGGCACAAACTTTTGCTCTAGTTCGGCCCGTTTTGCACCGAGTTTCATAAGGCAACCAAACGGTCCCAAATGCTCCCAAAAGGTACGAAACGCAAGAAAACATGAGTTTCGGGTCCAATGGGGTGGATCGGGTGCGTTCGTCGTGAAAAACTCCGATGCGACTTCGTCGCACGAACTTTTGCACTAGCTCGGAATGTTTTGCCCCGAGTTTCGTGAGGCTACCGAATGGTCGCAAATGCACCCAAACGGTACGAAATGCACGAAAACATGAGTTTAGGGTCCAATTGAGTGGATCGAGTTGGTTCGTTGTGAAAAATTCTAACGCAACTTCGTGGCACGAACTTTTGCACTAGTTCGGCCCGTTTTACCCTGAGTTTAGTAAGGCAACCTAACGGTCCCAAATACACCCAAACGGTATGAAATGCACCAAAACATTGGTTTAGGGGTCCAATGGGGTGGATCGAGTGAGTTCGTTGCGAAAAATTCCTATGCGCCTTTGTGGCACGAAGTTTTGCACAAGTTCGGCCCGTTTTGCACCGAGTTTCGTAAGGCAACCAAACGGTCCCAAATGCACCCAAATGGTACTAAACTCACCAAAACATGAGTTTAGAGTCCAATGGGGCGGATCGGGTGCGTTCGTTGCGAAAAATTCCAATGCAACTTCGTGGCACATACTTTTGCACTAGTTCGAAACGTTTTGCCCCGAGTTTCGTAAGGCTACCAAATGGTCGCAAATGCACCCAAACGGTACGAATGCACCAAAACATGAGTTTAGGGTACAATGGAGTGGATCGAGTTGGTTCGCTGCGAAAAATTCTGACGCAACTTCGCGGCACGAACTTTTGTGTTATTTCGGCCCGATTTTCCCCGAGTTTAGTAAGGCAACCTAACGGTCCCAAATGCACCCAAATGGTATGAAATGCACCAAAACATGAGTTTAGGGTCCAATGGGGTGGATCGGGTGCTTTAGTTGCGAAAAATTCCCATGCGACTTCGTGGCACAAACTTTTGCACTAGTTCGGCCCGTTTTGCACCGTGTTTCGTAAGGCAACCTAACGGTCCAAAATGCACCCACACGATATGAAACGCACCAAAACATTAGTTTAGGGTCCAATGGGGTGGATCGAGTGCGTTCGTTGTGAAAAATTGCGATGCGACTTCATGGCACGAAGTTTTGCACTAGTTCGGCCAGTTTTGCACCGAGTTTTGTAAGGCAACCAAACGGTACCAAGTGCACCCAAATGGTATGAAAGTCACCGAAACATGAGTTTAGGGTCCAATGGGGTGGAATGGGTGCGTTCATTGCGAAAAATTCCAATGCAACTTCGTGGCACAAACTTTTACACTAGTTCGGCCCGTTTTGCAACAAGTTTCGTAAGGGAACCAAACGGTCCCAAATGCACTCAAGTGGTACGAAATGAAGAAAAACGTGAGTTTAGGGTCCAATGGGATGGATCGGGTGCGTTCATCGCGAAAAACTCCGACGCAAGTTCGTGGCAACGAACTTTTGCACTAGTTCGGCCCATTTTGCACCGAGTTTCGTAAGCCAACCAAACGGTCCCAAATGCACCCAAATGGTACGAAACGCAACAAAACATGAGTTTAGGGTCCAACTGGGGTGGATCAGGTGCATTCAGTCATGAAAAACTACGACGCGACTTTGTCGCCACGAACTTTTGCACTAGTTCCGAACATTTTGCCCCGAGTTTCGTAAGGCAACCTAACGGTCATAAATGCACGCAAATGGTACGAAACGCACCAAAACATGTGTTTAGGTCCAATGGGGTGGATCGGGTAAGCTCATCGCAAAAAACTCTGACGCGTCTTCGTGGCACGAACTTTTGCACTAGTTCGGCCCGTTTTTCACCGAGTTTCGTAAGGCAACCAAACGTTCCCAAATGCACCCAAATGTACGAACTCACCAAAACATGAGTTTAGGTTCCAATGGGTGGATCGGGTGCATTCGTTGCAAAAAATTCCAATGCAACTTCGTGG